>NW_024689078.1:0-606 GCF_008729295.1 Plectropomus leopardus | reverse complement strand
TTATTTTTAATAGTAGTCAGTTGTTGCCTTACAACATCTTACTGGGTTGTGACCTAATGATTTAATACAGTATACTTAAGTAGTTTAAAATATTTTCATGCATAAGCAAAATTACAAAATCACTGCAAGACATATACTTACGAGTCCTGAGAGAAGCTCAATAGGGTGTCTCCTTTTTATTTTAACAAATATTTCATTAATTTAATGATGGACTGAGTTACTGTAATTTACTGTATATCAACGCTGTCTGATCGATCAAGACGTAAATTTAGTTGCCTTAAGTTAATATTTTAATTGATGCCAAATATCTTCACAACAGGCACTCCATCTATTTCTTATATAATTATAACAATACAACAAAATCAACAACAGTTAACGCGTAGTAACTGGACAGGGGCTGTCCTGCGGTCAACCTTCCTTCCTAGAAACTCACCGTTTATTATTTGACGTGTGCTTGTAGGACAGGGGCCGCCCTTCGGTCTACCTTCCTTCCTGTAACACTGTTTTTTATTTTAACGCATGCTTACAGGACAGGGGCCACCCTGCGGTCTACCTTCCTTCCTGTAACACCGTTTTAGCGCGTGCCTTACTTACACCGCTTTTCGG
>NW_024689077.1:0-453 GCF_008729295.1 Plectropomus leopardus | reverse complement strand
CAAAACACAATGATATCGCATGTCAAAAACCTGACAAAAACAGCAAGGCTATAGTATGGCAAAAATGTCAAAATTTGACATGTCCCAAAAACAAACAAAAACACCTCAAAACAGCACAAAGTAGCGTGCTGACACATGCCGTAGCATTAAAGCGTGCAAATATGGCCCAAAACACAATAATATAGCATGTCGAAAAACTGACCAAAAGAGCAAGGCTATAGTATGGCAAAAATTTCAAATTTTGACATGTCCCAAAAACAGCTTAAAAACATCTTAAAACAGCATTAAAATAGCGTGCTGACACATGCTGTAGCATTAAAACATGAAAAAACTACACAAAACACAATGATATCGCATGTCAAAAACCTGACAAAAACAGCAAGGCTATAGTATGGCAAAAACTTCAAAATTTGACGTGTCCGAAAAACAGCCAAAAACACCTTAAAACAACAT
>NW_024689076.1:0-2219 GCF_008729295.1 Plectropomus leopardus | reverse complement strand
ATTCTGAAGGTAATTGGTGGTACCAGAGCTTATTCAGAGGCTTCATAGCGAAGGGTATGAATTTTTTTTTAAATGTCACTTCACCAATTTTGACATTTGTGTACATCTATTACGGAAAATCCCCTCCAAAAAGAACTTTTTAAATTACAAGTTGTATTTCAACAAAACAGAAAAACATCAAGGAGGGTGAATACTGTTGAAAGGCACTGTAGTGAGGTTTCAGTGATCACATAGTTCTGTGCTAGTTAAATTAGTAATGCAAGGAACATATTTTATGTAATATTTGACATGCTTTGGAAGTTTTATGAACATATTTTAAGCAAAAGCCAAAACCATGTATTAAAAGTTTTTTTAAAAAATCTGTTAATTCCAAACAATTTCCAGACTTGTAAAGCTGTTGTTTTTTTTTTCTCCAGGAATTTCATGACTGTGGGACCCCTGTGCACGCTGTTAAATAAAAGTATTCACCCTATACAACAGGGATACCATATTTGTTTTACCCAGGGGCACTTTTGTAAAATGACAAGAGGGATGGGACCAATTAATAAATAAACTTTACTAATATTGATCAGATAAAATGAATAAACAAGGAAAGTCCTGTCATAGCAGCCCTGTATAGATGAGCATCACTGCCATACAGGCACCAGCAGGAAAGTTTTTTCTCCATGTGCTGTGATTCTATTACAATATTCAAAAACGCTCTTCAGCAGAGTCGATTCTAAATATCAAGAAGGAATCATTCCTCTTAATACTTCTTCCTGCTGTTTTATCTTTGTTTTGTGAAGAACCACATAAGGACTTGTCCACTGTACAAAAAAAGGGCAGTGACATTCCCTTCTTACCTGTGCATCAGTATGTATCAGAGCCTGCAGCGTCTCTTTCTGCCGTCTCATCTGCTGCATCTCTGCTTCCTGTCTCTGCCGTTGCTCTTCCTGTCTCTGCCTCTCCTCCTCCTGCTGTCTCTGCTGCCGCTGCACCGCCTCCCTCTGCTCCAGCATCCGTCTCTGGACCTCCAGCAGCTCTCGTCTCTGCCTCTCCATGTCTGCGTCCTCTCTGGAGCCCAGGGACGCGGTACGCAGGGCATCATGTGGCAAGCTCCCCGGCTCAAATGCTATATGGTCTGGAAACAGCACTGCACCACTTGTGGTGCTTGGGCTGATGGCTCTGATGGGGTCAGAGGTCGGCTGCAGTGGGATACTGGCTGAGTGACGTGTTGTGAGCAGCGTGTGAGACAGTGGCTCTGAGGAGGGTCTCACTCTCTGTGTAAGGTGCTCTGTTACTCTCTCCATGATGCTGTCAGTCAGCAGGGCAGTCATATCTGCTCTCTGGTCCCTGGGACCGCTCGAAATAGATTCAACTTCATCCGACAGCAACTTGGAGCTTCCACTGGAGCCAGGGAGTCGGGAAGTTGAAGCCAACATGTCAGACTCTTTTGTGGGAACTACTATGGAGGTTTGTGATGTAGCATGGATATATCCAGGCATTGCAGGAGATATAGGGGGTTGCAGAGGAGCTGGAGGATGCACAGAATGAGCACTGTGCAGAGGTGGGTGAGTAAGGACTGAAGGCAGCAACGATGTAGCGGTCATGTTGTGACGAATTCGTAGAGCTTTTTGGTATTCCTCCAGGCGCTGTCGGGCCACCTCCACCGTCCTCTGGTGAATTCTGAAATAAAGAGGTAGTCCAAGGAAGTCAATTTATTTATGCAGCCCAAGATCAGAAATCTACTTCAACTCTTTGAAACTTGGGCAAATTGACTTAGCTTAATAACTTAAGTAATTAGTAAAAAGTACAAAACAATGACCTGAAAATTAGCACAAATATAAAGGAATAAGACAAGAAAAGTAAAAGCAAAAAAGAAATATTATAGGTTCTTAAAAATAATAATTATATCACATAACTTTTAATATGTAATTATGATAGCTTTTTCTTGTTGTAATTTTCTATACCTACAAATTTCTTGCAATTTGTGGGATTTTTCTTTTCAAAATGCTTATTGATTTCTTTCAAAAACATGGGGGAAAATACACAAAAAAATTGCTCTGGGTTTACAGCTTTAAATACTTATCAAAAGCATCTGAGTGCAGCACAAGAAAAGTAATATTGATCCAGGTTTTAAAGGGTTAAGGGGCTTTACAATGTGCATGGCATTATGACACCCCCGATACTTATTTAGCTCCTCTAAAGCTGTATTCTTTGAGAAATATGTGTGATTAATA
>NW_024689075.1:0-528 GCF_008729295.1 Plectropomus leopardus | reverse complement strand
GGCTATAGTATGGCAAAAATGTCAAAAATGGCATATCCCAAAAACTGATGAAAACTGATAAAAACTGCATGAAATAGCGTGCTGAAACACGCCATAGCATATTATTTACCAAAAACAGTCAAAAACACCATAATATGGCATGTTGAAAAAATGACCCAAACAGCAAGGCTATAGTATGGCAAAAATGTCAAAAAATGACATGTCCCAAAAAGTGCTGAAAATGGCTGAAAACTGCATAAAATAGCATGCTGAGACATGCCATGGCATTAAATGTTGCAAAAACTGCCAAAAACACCATAATATTGCATGTTGAAAAAATGACCCAAACAGCAAGGCTATAGTATGGCAAAAATGTCAAAAATTGACATGTCCCAAAAACTGATGAAAACAGCTGTAAACTGCATGAAATAGCGTGCTGAAACACGCCATATTATATTATTTTCCAAAAACAGCCAAAAACACCATAATATGGCATGTTCAAAAATTGACCCAAACACCAAGGCTATAGTATGGCAAAAATGTCAAAAA
>NW_024689074.1:0-299 GCF_008729295.1 Plectropomus leopardus | reverse complement strand
AGCAAAGAAAGTTGCAAAAAGGGCCAAAAACTGCATAATTTGGCATGCAGAAAAAATGACCAAAAAAGCAAGGCTATAGTATGGCGAAAATGTCAAAATATCACATGTCCCAAAAACAGCTAAAATCCGCATTAAACCACAAAAAACAGCCTTCCAAGACATGCCATAGCAAAGAAATTTGCAAAAAGGGCCAAAACAGCATAATTTGGTATGCAGAAAAAATGACCGAAAAAGCAAGGCTATAGTATGGCGAAAATGTCAAAATATGACATGTCCCAAAAATGTATGAAAACACCTCA
>NW_024689073.1:0-537 GCF_008729295.1 Plectropomus leopardus | reverse complement strand
AAGACACCTCAAAACAGCATAAAATAGTGTGCAAAAACATGCTATAGTATAGAATGTGCAAGGCTATAGTATGGCAAAAAATGTCAAAATTGACATGTCTCAAAAACAGCTGAAAACAAGTCATCAAAGCATAAAATAGCATGCAAAGACATGCTATAACATAGAAGGTTGCAAAAACGGCCTGAAACACCAAAAAAGAAATTGAAGTTGAAGAAATTAGCAAAAAGGCAAGAATATAGTATGGCAAAAAATGGCAAAATTTAAATTTCATAGAAATAGCTGAAAACACCTCAAAACAGCATAAAATAGAGTGTAAAGACAGGCTATAGCATAGAATGTTGCAAAAACGGTCGAAAACACCAAAATAATGCATGTTGAAAAAGTGACCGAAAAGGCAAGGCTATAGTATGGCAGAAAAATGTCAAAATTGACATGTCTCAAAAACACCTCAAAACACCTCAAAACAGCATAAAATAGTGTGTAAAGACAGGCTATAGCATAGAATGTTGCAAAAATGGCCAAAACACCAAAATAATG
>NW_024689072.1:0-596 GCF_008729295.1 Plectropomus leopardus | reverse complement strand
AGACACGCCATAGCATAGTTTGTTTCAAAAATGACCAAAACCTCCATGGTATACCATGTTGAAAAAATGACCGAAAAGGCAAGGTTATAGTAAGGCAAAAATGTCAAAATATGACATCAGAAAAAAACTACTGTAAACACCTCGAAACAGCATAAAATAGTGTGCCGAAACACACCACAGCATAGTATGTTGCAAAAATGGCCAAAAAGCGCAAAATAATGCATGTCAAAAAAATGACCAAAAAGGCAAGGCTATAGTAAGGCAAAAATGTCAAGAAAGACATGTCCCAAAAACAGCTGAAAACACCTCAAAACAGCATAAAATAGCATGCAGGGACACGCCAATGCATATTTTGTTGCATAAATGGCCAAAAACACCATGATGTACCATGTTGAAAAAATAACCGAAAAGGGAAGGCTATAGCAAGGAAAAAATGTCAAAATATGACATGTCTGAAAAATAGCTGAAAACACCTCAAAACAGTATAAAATAGCGTGCAGAGAAACGACATAGCATAATTTGTTGCAAAAACGGCCAAAAACGGCCAAAAACACCAAAATAATGCATGTCAAAAAAATGACCAAAAAGGCAAGGCT
>NW_024689071.1:0-562 GCF_008729295.1 Plectropomus leopardus | reverse complement strand
GCTATTTCATGGTGTTTTTGTCCGTTTTTGCAACTTTCTTTGCTATGGCGAGTTTCGGCACGCTATTTAATGCTGTTTTGACGTGTTTTAAGCTGTTTATGGGACATCCTATAGCCTTGCCTCTTCGTTAATTTTGTCAACATGCTACCTTTTAGTGTTTTTGGCTGTTTTCCCATTATTCTATTCCATAGAGTACATACTTGACAGTATTAGTTTCCCGTCATGACTTTTGAAGGATGGAGACACCTGTTGGAACTTCAATCAGCACACGTTTATTTTTAGCAAAAGTAAAGGTATACAATGATTACAATTACAACAAACATGAATACAATGAACAAATTCAACATATGTGAAGATGAGTACAAAAAAGATTTTAGACAATGAGTACAAATGAAGACAAGTACAACAAAGACAAATGCTCGGGTGAGCCCAAACAGAGACGAGAGTAAATGCAAATTTATTGACACAGAACAGGCGACTTCTTCTTTTGAGGAATGAGGCATGTATTTGTGTTGCTAAATTTACTGGCATTGATTTAGCTCAGGGTTCAATGGCCAAACAT
>NW_024689070.1:0-396 GCF_008729295.1 Plectropomus leopardus | reverse complement strand
ATGGCAAAAATGTCAAAAAATGGCATGTCCCAAAAACAGCTGAAAACCATTTTAAACCACATAAAACAGCGTGCTAAGACACGCCATAGCACAGAATTTTGCAAAAACCACCAAAAACACTAGATTACAACATGTCGAAAAAATGACCAAAAAGCAAGGCTATAGTATGGCAAAAATGTCAAAAAATGGCATGTTCCAAAAACAGTTGAAAACAATTTTACTTGAGTTTATTTTATTTATTTTTTATATTTTTTCATTTTTTATTGATACCGTGATACTTTTATACCTATTTACTTACTTACTTACACACCCTTGCCCTTTGCGCTTGGCGCCACGCGTTACACGCTCCGCGCTTTGCTCTGTTCTCACAGCTCCCCTGCCATGAGCAAGACTCGA
>NW_024689069.1:0-869 GCF_008729295.1 Plectropomus leopardus | reverse complement strand
AGAGTGTGCCAAGACACACCATAGCATAGTTTGTTGCAAAAACGGCCAAAAACACCCGAATAATGGTAGTTGAAAAAATGACACAAAAGGCAAGGCTATAGTATGGCAAAAATGTCAAATTATGACATGTCCCAAAAACAGCTGAAAACACCTCAAAAATAGAGTGCAGAGACACGTCATAGCATAGAATGTCAAAAAAACACTACAAACTTCATGATACAATGTTTTAGTGTCCCTGTGTTTTTCTTCCCCCCTGTGTGTGTGTGCGTGTGTGTGTGTGTGTGTGTGGATGGCTTGGCTGCTGTAGGAGTGGCGCCTTCTGGGATTGGAGGGCTTTTAAACCGAGGATACCTACAGCTCTTCCCTTCCTGCCTTCTCCTCTCAACAGAGCCAGTGATTGCGTGTTTTCTCTGCAGTTCTGTGTTTTGTGATTTGGGACTCATCAATGCCTTTTTGGCCTTCATTGTTATATTTTACCTCTTTACTTGTATAAATATTGTTTTTGCTTAGTTACTGTGAATGATTAAGCACGTTGTTTAAGCAGTATTACAAGTGAGTAGCCCTTTTTCTTTCATCAAATGCGTTTTTACGTAGGGAGATGAGGAAAGAGACCTGTATCTTATTTGACTTTTTTTCTGTTGGGTAAGTTTAGGGATTGTTGAGGTATTTTTTGTGTTTTTGTATTGTGGCTTGCTCACATCCAAATTAATAAACTGCTTTTATAATAAACCCTAATAATGCATGTTGAAAAAATGACCGAAAAGGCAAGGCAAAAATGTCAAAATATGACATGTCCGAAAAAAGGCTGAAAACAGCATAAAAGAGCGTGCCAAGACACGCCATAGCATAGATTGTTGCAAAAACGGCCA
>NW_024689068.1:0-302 GCF_008729295.1 Plectropomus leopardus | reverse complement strand
AAAAGTGGCCAACAAGGCAATAGTATAGTATGTCGAAAAAAGTCAAATTTTGACCACTCCTAAAAACGGCTGAAAACGACTCGGCATAGCTTGTAGAGACGCGCCATAGCATACAAAGTGGAAAAAAAAGGCCAAAAAACACTAAAAACCTCATAATCTGGCATGTCGAAAAAAATGGCCAACAAGGCAATAGTATAGTATGTCGAAAAAAGTCAGATTTTGACTGCTCCTAAAAATGGCGGAAAATGACTTAGAATAGCTTGTAGAGACGCGCCATAGCATACAAAGTGGAAATAAAGGCA
>NW_024689067.1:0-517 GCF_008729295.1 Plectropomus leopardus | reverse complement strand
AAAAACCCCAAAGCAGCATAAATCAGCATGCCCAGACACGCTGTCAGTATGTATTTTTGTGATTTCGTTCCCTCCATATTTTGTTCGAGACCCTATGTCTACCTGAAGGAAGACCTATCTATATATGGTGAAGTCTTAGTGCCTGTAAGTTATGCTTGACCATGGATGCCTGAGCTGGACCAGTGCCATTAAATTTAGCAACACAAATACGTGCCTCATTTCTCAAAAGATGTCTAGTACCTGACATGTTAATAATTGATACCTACCATCTTCGTCACAGCATTGTATAAATTCTACTGCCTTTCTATGTGATCGGTGTCAGCCAGCTTTCTATGTTCTGTGTAAGTTAGTCAGCGTTTAGTCTTGTTTCTGTCTGAGCTGACCTGAGCGCTTGTCTTTGTTGTACTTGTCCTCATTTGTAGAGTTCGAACTAATTTGTCATTGTACTCATCTTCATTTATGTTGTACTTGTTCATTGTACTTGTGTTCATTGTAATTGTAATTTTAATTGTAAACT
>NW_024689066.1:0-591 GCF_008729295.1 Plectropomus leopardus | reverse complement strand
ATGTATGTTTTCAAGGGGAAACGTGATGTAATGCATTGAGTGTAACTAATGCTGCAGAATCATCTGCATCTGTGTAATTCTGCTTCTTGAATCGCTGACAGTTTCACATCCAATGAGAAATCCAGACTGTAGCATCTGTGCCCAATCAGCAGCTGAACCCCAAAATCCAAAAAGACAAGGAAAAAGAAACTAAGAAAGGCCTATACAGAGAAAAGAGGAGGAACTTTATGGCATTAGTACAAAACAACATGGCGAGATCAGCTACCAACAGAGAAGTGACAGACTCAACGTCAACCATCTACAGAGAAAAATCCAGAGTGTTATGACGCGAAACACAAGCAGCGGCAGAGTGAGGAGCTCTGCCTGCGGTGTGAGTTTTCCTGAAGAACAATAGTAACACTCTGCAATTTGGACTGAACAACAGTTTGTTTAGACATTTGATTAGCTTAATGTTATGTGTAATGTCACATTTTATATGTGTCTAGTGTATGTTGTATGTTGCTAATTTAGGAGTTGCTATAGTTATTCTGGTAATAGTTCATGTAGAAGAACGGTATCATGATAAAATTTTTTGAAAAAAGATAAAAAAAA
>NW_024689065.1:0-1421 GCF_008729295.1 Plectropomus leopardus | reverse complement strand
CATGTAAAGAGCAGAGGTAACATTAATATGACACATAAATAAGATTTCATTAGAATAACAAATACGTTTGTACTTTTCTTCATCTCTACTCATCTTTACATTACATTACTGCCCTTCTATACTGGACTCTACTGCATTTCATCACTGTACTCTACCACATTTTTTACTGTACTCTACTGCATTTCATCACTGTACTCTACCATATTTTTTACTGTACTCTACTGCATTTCATTACTCCACTCCTGAGCAGTTTTTTACTCTACTGTGTTTCTTAACAGCACAAAAAGCCTTCAGTAGTCAGGTGTTGCACATTAGTGTTTCGCTACAAGACTTAACAGGTGTCTGGTTCGAGGGTTTTTTTCAGGGGAGTTTTTCCTCAGTCCATGTGAGGGTTAAAATTGTATACTGTATGCCATCTGAGGCAAATTGTAATTTACGATAACGGGCTTTTAGGGCTCAGCAATGAAATGATAACGATATCAATCATGATATAACTTTTCCTCGAATGAAATATGAGACATAGTTGATAGAATGTCAATAGAAAGCTTACAGCCATGTTTTGACAGACAACACCAACAGCCAATGACATTAAGAATAGCACTGCAGACAACAAAATGCAGTGAACGACTCTGACTCTAGAATACAGCTGAGTGTTTGACAGCCACAGCATTTCATCATCGTGGATCAAACAGCTGATGGTCCGACAGCAGCGCAGTGAGACAGACAGACAGAGCGCAGCTTCTCCTCACAGCACCAAAGTGTCTGAAACAGACACATCTGCAGAGGTGAAAGTGACTTCTTTAGACTCTACAGACGACTTTGTGTTAGTTTCAGCTTTAATCAGACTTTGGATGAATTATTTAGAAACAGCAGGACGCATCGCTCCGTGTCTCATCCGGCCCCTCGCACTGAGCTCTCATTGTTATTACCAGGGGCAGATGTAATGTTTTGGGGGCCCGGGGCCACAAGCACATGAGCTTATTTTCAGCCTTTCTCTAACTGTGAATGTCGGCAGGCTGTCGGCAGCTATAGGAGAAGTAGGCCGACTCAAAAGTTTTTAATTCCTGAGTAAAATGATTAATAACACAGAAGTTTGACAGAAGCTGAAGTCAGAGTCCTGCAGTCAGGAGAGGTTGGTCTATTATCAGCACAATGTGCTTAAATTTACCTGAAGTTTGTTTAAGATGGAGCTTTTCATTTTTATATGATGCTGGAAGTTTAATAAATAATAATAAATCAGATGTTTATTACACTCCAACACACCATGGTCACATGAAACTGTGTCAGTGAACTATGAGGACAAAAAACAAACCACAAAAAAGAGCAAAAAGCAAAATATTCATTCATTAATTGTACTTGAAGTGACATGTTCAATCTTATTTTAGTGCTAATATGTCACGTCATTATAAAAACAGTGTTGT
>NW_024689064.1:0-520 GCF_008729295.1 Plectropomus leopardus | reverse complement strand
GCTGAAAACACCTCAAAACAGCATAAAACAGTGTTAGTTTGTATTTTTATGATTATGCATCCTCCATAGTTAGTTTGAGACTCTATGTCTACCTCAAGGAAGACCTATGCATATATGGTAAATCTTAGTTTCTGTAAGCTATGCTTGACCATGGATACCTGAGCTGGACCCGTGCTTGTAAATTCTGCAACACAAATACATGCCTCATTCCTCAAAGAAGTCTAATACCTGACATGTTAGTAATTGATAACTACCATCTACGTCACAGCATTGTTTAAATACTACAGCCTTTCTCTGTGATCGGGATCAGACAGCTTTCTATGTTCTGTGTCAGTTAGTCTGTATTTCGTCTTGTCTCTATCTGAACGGACCCGAGCACTCTTCTTTCTCTTACTTGTCCTCATTTGTAGTCTTCGTTTTAGTTCATCTTTGTACTCATCTTCATTTATGTTGTACTCTTTATGTGTACTAATAATTGATGTCATTGTAATTTGAAGTGTATACTCATGCTTTTACTCAT
>NW_024689063.1:0-921 GCF_008729295.1 Plectropomus leopardus | reverse complement strand
AATAACAGCTGAGGTGCTCTGACTCAATCAGCTGATCGTCTTTATAAATGACAAAAATCACAATTTTAACCCTTTACAACCCGAGCTAAGTAGCTTGATTTTCTCTTCAACTTTACAAGAATCTACCTAAAGAAATTACCTAAAATTGTCAATAAATTACTAAAAAGCTCTAAGGTTATAGCCTTAAAATTTGAATAAAAAAACAAAAACAGAACAAAGCAATGACCTGAGAAAGTGCTTAAATATAAAAAATTTTAAATATATAATTATAACAATTATATGTTTACAAAATATACTTTTTTGGGATAGTTCCCATTTTTAAGAATTTTTTTTTTTTAACTAATTTTTAGTTAATTTTCTCGTGACCTTTCCTAACATGACTTGGAAAAATAGCTGTGGGTAATTCTTAGATATTATCCCCCCCAAACATCTCAAGAAAACTATATTTATAATTGATTGATTTAGTTTTAAGTATGATTTTAAAACTTTTATTAAATGTTATAACAGTAGTATATTCAGCTTTATTATATGACAGCAGCTACGTAAACTTTACTGTAACTGCAGTTCATTCAATAATTTTGTATTTTAGTAGTTAACTTTAACTTAAAGGACATTTTACAATATCAAGATATATATCGTGTTTCGTGATATCGCCTTAAAATATGGAGATAATAATTTAAATCTGTATCCCGTCAGCCTTACTCAGGAAAGATGATGACTCTTCCAGTAAATGCAGCTTTCTCCAGCGCATTCCTCATGTTGTTTGTTGTCGGAGCGACGGAGAGACGTCACATGACGACATGAGAGGAGGAGAAGGACGCTGGGGACAGAGAGAGAAACACAACACAAAAAACTCAAACTTCAACACATTAAGTCATCACAGATGTCCCCCTCTGTCTCCCCCACTCTGTCTCCTCCTCT
>NW_024689062.1:0-628 GCF_008729295.1 Plectropomus leopardus | reverse complement strand
CCCTGTGGATACTGGACTTTCTAACCAACAGGTCACAGAGAGTCCGAGTCAACAACACCCTCTCCAACCTCCGACACACCTCGACTGGCTCCCCTCAGGGCTGCGTGCTCTCACCTCTGCTCTTCATCCTCTACACCGATGACTGCAGATCCACACAGCCTCAGTGTCACCTGGTGAAGTATGCTGATGACACAGTCCTCCTGTCCCTGCTGTCAGGCCCCTCTCAGCACCACGGATCGGCTCTGCAGGAGTTTGTGGAATGGTGTGATAACTCCTGCCTTGAGCTGAACGTGGGTAAGACTAAGGAGATGGTGGTGACCTTTTCCAACAGGCAGAGACAGCTGGCCACAGCATCCTCCACCTCAATTCATGGGAAGCCAGTCGAACTAGTTGAAGAGTACAAATACCTGGGCACCATCTTTGACAGCTTGCTGAAGTTCTCCTCCAACACAGAGGAGATTCTCAAGAAATGTCAACAGCGGCAGTATCTCCTTAGGAAACTCAATTCCTTTGGAGTCAGCAGAAACATCCTGCAAACTTTTTACTACTCTTTCATTGAGAGCATCGCCACATTCTCCATTACCTGCTGGTTTTATTCAATCAGCCTCCAGAACAGAAACCGTCTGGA
>NW_024689061.1:0-591 GCF_008729295.1 Plectropomus leopardus | reverse complement strand
TGAAAAATCCACCAAAAATGCAAGGCTATAGTAAGGCAAAAATGTCAAAATATGACATGTCCAAAAAACAGCTAAAAACCACATTCAACCACATAAAATAGCTTGGCGAGACACGCCATAGCATAGTATTTTACAAAAACGACCAAAAAGAGACACGCCCATGGCATAGTATTTTGCAAAAATGAACAAAAACACCATAATATCACACTTTGAAAAATTCACCAAAAATGCAAGGCTATAGTAAGGCAAAAATGTCAAAAAACGATATGTCAAAGAAACTCCTAAAAACTACATTAAAGTACATAAAACAGCGTGCCGAGACACGCTATAGGATATTTTTTTGCAAAAACGACCAAAAAGACCATAAAATAGCACTTTGAAAAATCCACCAAAAAAGCAAGGCTATAGTAAGGCAAAAATGTCAAAATATGACATGTCCAAAAAACTGCCGAAAACTATGTTAAACCACATGAAATAGTGTGGCGAGACACGCCATAGCATAGTATTTTACAAAAATGACCAAAAACACCATAAAATAGGATGTTGAAAAATCCACCAAAAATGCAAGGCTATAGTAAGGCAAAAATGTCA
>NW_024689060.1:0-674 GCF_008729295.1 Plectropomus leopardus | reverse complement strand
CCTAGTTGTCATTTTTTCGAGCCGACCTTGAACACATGATGTAACCTTATAACACCTCGTTCAGTTCGATAATTAGCTTTTATTTTTCAACATGGATTTCAACATCGGATCACACATCACATTGGGACTGTCTGCAATGTTTCAGGTCACTTAAGGAGGCTGCTCTGAGCAGACGACCTGTCCTGCAGCTGCAGCAGCAGCCAGAGGTGACGGAGCTGTTTCATCCAGCAGACAATGAAGGTAACATCACTGACTGAAGACTGACTGGATCTAGCCAGCTTTCTGTCTGCTTCCTGTGCAGCTGTGACACAATGTCGGGTGATTAACTTGTATTTCTGGTCATGTGATTAATTTGCGTTGATAAAAAAAAAAAAGTAGCGCATTAAAATCTCTGAATCAACTACAATTGTTGACAGCCCTACTTTTATCAAAAAGTTATCAGAGTTTTTATGATGGTTCCTTGATGGTTAAAATATCCGACGTTAGAAGCTGAAACAAGCTAACGCTAACTAAAAACATAAATACATTTAAAAGTGAACTCGTCGCTCGGGTCTCTGTTACCTGTCGCCATGGTGACAATTTTTTTCAGCATTTAACGGTGGCGTGCAATGACTCTTGGGATATGAGAGGCTGCGAAGGATAGTAGCGGCGTATCCTTCAAAAACAGGCAGGTG
>NW_024689059.1:0-424 GCF_008729295.1 Plectropomus leopardus | reverse complement strand
CAATAAAATATCAATAATCTGCTACAATTGTGGATAAAAAAAAGATTAATTTGAAATATTTCATCACACACTCTGTACAAACGCTCAAAGAAACAGTCTGGTAGCCAGATGGTCCAAGGTTTGATTCCCTAAGGGTAACACAGACACACACACACACACACACACACACACATAAATAACCTTGTCACTAGAACCACTAGAACAAAAATGTTTGCATTGTGCATTTCTGCACATGATAGATATGTTCAGCCCTGTTGATGTTCTCATTCCGAAGTTTAATACCGCCTCTTTGACAGTGCTTACGTTACGTACGATCCTGATGCCAAAAGCCACTTTTCACATTCACCATGTCCCTGAACGGCATCAGCACAGCCGAAACAAAGCGGTTTCGTCATTATTATATGCCACCAGATGACCGGATGGT
>NW_024689058.1:0-725 GCF_008729295.1 Plectropomus leopardus | reverse complement strand
CTGTCCTGTCCAACAGCTACAGCAACACACCACTTCCTCCTTCACTGTGCAAACTTTTAGGTCAGCCTGTGGAGGTCCCAACATCCAATCAGAATGCATTTCCTGTCTGTACAGACCCACCCCTCTCCATAACCACACCGCCCCCTTTTACCATGAACTGCTGGAAATCTGATCCATCAGCAAAAAAACAGAGGGAACAAAAGGAGGGAAGATGAGAGCACAGGAGAGGAGAGGAAACATAAATGAGGAAACAGGAGCAAAAGGAAAAAAAAAGAAAGTGTGGATGTCAGCTAGAAAGAGAGCAGCAGAGATGAAAAAAGGAGGAGGTTCAAAGTCCCAGACACACCAAACTACCATAAGGAAGAAAAAAAAGTGGTGACAAAGGCTGTCTGTCTCATCCCCTGCAGGGTTTCCCACACATTAATTTATTTGTGCCAGCCCGCCACAATTAAAACATCTGCTACCACAAATAGATTTTCAATTTTTAGAGCTTTAACATTCATTAGGAGCACAGCCGCAATAGAATACATTTGGATATTTACCAGGTGCATTGAAAGTGAAACTTAGCTATTAATTCTGCAGACTAAAAGTTTGCATTCACAAACAGCTGCTCCTTTCATTCATCGATCTGATCTGATCAGCTGTGAAAGGATTGACAGATCAATTATCCACCCTTTTAGTCACAAACTGCTTCAGAGGAAAACTCATTGAGAGCTCCACCTGCA
>NW_024689057.1:0-956 GCF_008729295.1 Plectropomus leopardus | reverse complement strand
AACTTACCTCAGAAATACTAAATTTCTTTAAAGAGACAAAAAAAACCACCAAAACGTCACAAAATTATCTCAAAGACACAAAACGACTTATAAAAGTAAGTTATTTACACAAATTGACCTATAAGGACACAAACCTACCTCAAAGAGAAACAAATCAACCAAAAAAAGACACTAAATTATGCCAAAGACACAAAGTGACCTCAAAGACACATTACCTGAGAGAGACAAAATTACCCAGGGACACAAAATGACCCCAAAGACACAAAACGAGTACAAAAAGACACAAAACCTAAAACTGTGTGTGTCCTGCCCTATATGAAGCACAGGTGGTGGGGCCTTTTGTGAATCGTGCCCAGGGGCCCATTGTCTCATAATCCGCCCCTGCGCACAGAGGAGCTACAGAAAGATAGCTATCTTTGAAATTTTGCCCCAAATCATTCAACAATATGTCAATTCTAACTTCTCTTGCTGACTGAGAAAAAAGTCAGCAGCATATCAGCGTGTTTTTCTCGAAAAATCTCTTCGCCCAGCTGTTTTACAGCCTCTGTTTCACACTGTGTGTGTTGCTCAGGATATGATAACATCATAACATTACTCCTTTTTGCTTCAATTACTTATACATTTTAAAGATCCAACTTATGATGAGCATGTTCAAATGACAAGTTTGTTGCTGCTTTCATCTCTGATGGCCTGAATCCCCAAGAAGTGAACAAACAAACATTATTGTTTTTGGCAATGCTTATGTTACTTGTTGAGGATGAAACGGACAGGTGGTGAACCAAAGAAAGCAGCTTTAGATTCATTGATTCAAACTTGGTCACAACAGTCAAAAGTCAGCTGGATTTGAGTAATTTACACTGAAAATAGAAAATATTGTGCATATTAGCAATTAGTCGTTCAGTTTTCAGTTCGATTGGGAAGGTCTCAACGGTGAAACAGACAGGAAACAACATGGG
>NW_024689056.1:0-698 GCF_008729295.1 Plectropomus leopardus | reverse complement strand
TAATGTCCTGATCTACTTTTGTATAATTTGCTTTATACAGTTTATCAATTCCACTTGTTAAGGTGACCCCAAAGTAGTCTATCTTTTTGGAGCTCCAATTTAAATGATATATTTGTTGTATATTTTTTGATGGGTGATAGTTAATTATTAGAACCTGTGTTTTAGTTAAATTCAATTTATACCCTGAATAGAAACCAAACATCTGTAGTTGGTTGGTTAAAATAGGAAGACACTTATCTGGGTCCTCTAAGTAACAAATAACTTCGTCAGCAAAAAGTCCAATGATGTGTTCTTCCTCCCTGACCAGATTGGACAACCTTTATTAAACCCAAGCCTGAAGAAGATATTTTAATATCGAAACGTCATGATGGGCTTAATCACTTAACAAACATGGATGATTGGACGGAAGTGCGATACGGCAGAGCACGTAACAGGCCACGCCAACGCATCAACTTCCCATATTATGACTCCGCAGAGAGACGACATTCCTGCACCTATGCGGACGCAGTCAAATCATCTCCCTGGACCACAGTCAGGCCTAGGAGGGAGGACAACAGATCCAGACGTGGTGAAGCCCCCTATCCTAGACGCCATGACTATGACAACACAGATCAAACTCACGAAACGGACAACTGTTTGAGCGAAATTCATACAAACCGTGGTTACGCCAAGCAGAAGAGGGGAACTATGCACAATGC
>NW_024689055.1:0-889 GCF_008729295.1 Plectropomus leopardus | reverse complement strand
TATTGTATGGTTTACTGGTTTATCTAATGTTTTATTGGTTGATAAGATGTTTCAGTGGTTCATGACATAGTTTACCTGTTTTTACTATTCAGTTTTAAAAAATGTAATTATCTATCAAACATATTTATGGTTTATCAGAGGTTTTACTGGTTTAACAGATGTTTCACTAGTTAATAACATGGGTTTCAGGTTCACAGGTGAGATATGGTAAGTCAAAATAAGTTGATACGATTCATGTTTCAAACTGTCGTTTACCAGGTGAGATGTTTTTACAGTTTTTATGAGGGTTCACTGAGTAATCAAAGGTTTTACTATTGTAACAGAAGTCTTACTGGTTTTCTAAGATTTTTAGGTTAGTTAAGGTCATTGAATCATTTTTTCAAACTGTCACAGCAGGTTTATAATGTGTTTTATTGGTTCATTGTAGTGTTTACTCATTCATCAAACATTTTATTGTAGTTTTACTGGTTTAACAAATGTTTCACTTCTTAAAAATGTTGCTTTCTTGTTTATAGGTTAGAAAAGGTAAGTCAAAGTAAATGTATGTGATTCTTTTTCTTCTACTTTTTTTTAACTTTCATGTGCCATGTTAAGTTTTTTTTTTTTATGAGTTATTGTATGGTTTACTGGTTTATCTAATGTTTTATTGGTTGATAAGATGTTTCAATGGTTCATGACATAGTTTACCTGTTCTTTTTTACTATTCACTTTTAAAATGTAATTATCTATCAAACATTTTTATGGTTTATCAGAGGTTTTGCTGGTTTAACAGATGTTTCACTAGTTAATGACATGGGTTTCTGGTTTACAGGTGAGATAAGGTAAGTCAAAATAAGTTAAGCTGATTAATTTTTCAAACTGTCATGCACCAAGTTTATAAGATGTTTCA
>NW_024689054.1:0-1221 GCF_008729295.1 Plectropomus leopardus | reverse complement strand
TTGATAAAAACATCATAGTATAGTATGTGGTCCAAAAATTCACAAAAATGTCAAGTACAGTATGTGGTCCAAAAACTGATAAAAACATCATAGTGTAGTATGTTACCAACAAATTGATGGAAACGTCAAACCATAGTATGCTGTGCAAAAATTGATTTAAAAAAATGCCACAGCATAGTATGTCATCAAAAATTGATTAAAACATCATAGTATAGTATGTCACCAAATAACTGATGAAAACGTCATAGTATCGTATGTCATCCAAAACTGATATAAACATTATAGCATAGTATGTCATCAAAAATTGATAAAAGCCTCATTGTAAGTTTGTCACCAAAACTTGATTAAAACATCAGAGTATAGTATGTTGTCCAAAAATTTATATAATCATAGTATACTATGTCTTCCAAAAATTGATCAAAATTTTATAATATAGTATGTCACCAAAACATGTATGAAAAGTCATAGTACTGTATGTCATCCAAAAATTTATTAAAATGTCATAGTATAGTATGTTGTCCAAAAGTTGATAATAATGTCATAGTATACTATGTCATCCAAAAATTGATAACAATGTCCTGTAGAGTATTTCACGCAAAAATTGAGTAAAATGTCGTAGTTCAATATGTCATCCAAAAATGGATAAAAACGTCATAGTGTAGTATGTTACCAACAAATTGATGGAAACGTCAAACTATAGTATGCTGTCCAAAAATTGATAAAAAATGCCACAGCATAGTATGTCATCAAAAATTGATTAAAACATCATAGCATAGTATGTCACCAAAAAACTGATGAAAACGTCATAGTATCGTATGTCATCCAAAATTGATATAAACATTATAGCATAGTATGTCATCCAAAATTGCTAAAAAAAAAAAAAAAAAAAGTCACAGCAAAGTATGTCACTAAAAATTGACAAAATGTCATAGTATAGTATATCACCAAAACATTTCTGAAAATGTCATCGAATAGTATGTCGTCCAAAAATTGATAAAATGGTCATAGTGTAGTATATCATCCAAAAATGTGTTACAATGTCATAGTATAGTATGTCATCCAAAAATTTATTATAATGTCATAGTTGGTATGTCACCAAAAAAATTATAAAAATGTCATAGCATAGCATGTCGTTCAAAAATTGATAAAAACATCTTGGTATAGTATGACCGAAAAATTGATATAAACGTCATAGTATTTTATGTCTCCAAAAATCTGATA
>NW_024689053.1:0-803 GCF_008729295.1 Plectropomus leopardus | reverse complement strand
TTTGAACTTATTTTTAATTCAAACACTGAGATGTCAATTTAAATAAAGACTATAAATACATATTTTGAAAGAATATTTCTTGTCCTTTCTTGAGTAATTATAATAACCTAAATGGTGCTTTTAAGTTGAAAGAATAAATGGAACATTTCCTGGAGACCCTCCTGAAGCCTTTCCTTCTTTGACACTTTTCAAATTTAAACTTTTAAAGAAAGTGGAAGAGGATTAAACAGTTATAACACTTATCTTTACTATCTACATTTTTTTAGAAGAGGAAAGAAGAAGACTTCAAAGTCTTTCAATAACTTGTCTACGTCTTAAACACACCATTACTTATCTATAAACTCAACTCATCATTTATCTATTTCCTTAACTAATAAATAATTAAGAATAAATACAAAAAATACCATTACTTATTGATAACCCAAACTTAACACGTGTCTATATCCTAAACCTATCACAAACGTATTAATAATCACACTAATACTTATGGATATTGTTAACCTGTTAAAATTTTTAGCACTACGTACTTTTTATGCAACTTAGTCATAATCTTTATTGTTGATATTTTGTTTTCTTGACTCTTTACATATTCTGACTCTTTCCTACTTTTCATTTCAACTGAACAATTTCCCTCTGGAGAAAGTACAATCTCATATTACTTTTATTAATTTATTGTTTAGTTTCTCTGTTTACCTGTAATAATTAGACTTATCTGATTGCATTTTATTTGTATTGGTCATTATGTTATGGGAATGATTTGTAAGGTAAATTAACAACAGCTAACCCATTGTTCTCGATATACC
>NW_024689052.1:0-984 GCF_008729295.1 Plectropomus leopardus | reverse complement strand
CTTGGTTGAATGAAACAACCCGCACTGCCAGACGGGAATGTCGCAGACCTGAGCGGAGGTGGAAAAGAGATAAACTGCAGGTATCTTTTCAAATGTTGAGGGACTGTTGGCGTTTTTACCAGTCCACTGTGAAAGAGGCTAAAAGATGTTTTTTCTCTTACATTATTGTCTCAAACTGTCACAAACCTCGCGTGTTGTTTAAGGTGATAAACTCTGCTCTGAATGCTCCACAGATGGTGGGAATGGATTCCTCCCCTACTGTGTGTGAAAGCTTTCTGCACTTCTTCATTGCTAAAGTCACTTCTACCAGAGCACTTATTTCACCTCCTGATTACGACCCTTCAGTGCTGGTCCCCTGTTCTGCTGTTTTTGACTCATTTGAGCCTGTGTCTTTGTCTATCGTGCAGGAGACTGTGGATCATTTAAAGCAGGCATGTCAAACCGGTCCACAGGGGGGCCGGTGTGGCTGCAGGTTTTGTTTCCAACCAAGTAGCAGCACACCAGACTTGACTCATTTAATCAACTGATCTCCGTCTTCAGACAGTTGATTGGTCAAACTGTGTGCTCTTGGTTGGTTGGCACAAAAACCTGCAGCCACACTGGCCCCCCTGTGGACCAGTTTGACATGCCTGATTTAAAGCCTTCAGGCTCACCCAGTGACCCTGTTCCTCCTCGTTTATATAAGGAGGTGTTCCCCACTGTTGGTCCACATTTACACAGCATCATTAACAGCAGTCTGTCCTCTGGAGTGGTCCCTGTAAATTTTAAACACGCTTTTTTGCAACCCCTGATTAAAAAACCTGGACTGGATCCTGCTGTTATGGGTAATTTTAGGCCCATTTCTAAATTGTCCTTCCTCACCAAAATCTTAGAGAAGATCTTCTACTCTCAGCTCATGGACTTTTTAAGTGAACATAATGTTCTTGAGATCTTCCGGTCTGGTTTTAAAAGTCTGCATAGCACAGAGTCGGCCCTTTTAAAAGT
>NW_024689051.1:0-846 GCF_008729295.1 Plectropomus leopardus | reverse complement strand
TTCTTTCAACACACCTTTGCCGACTCACTGATTCCACAGAGACAATAGCGACTGTTGTGTTTGTGGTCAGACCGTCTCGTCGTCAGATAGAAGCTCTTTCATCTTTCCTGGAAACCAACCAGCCAATCAAAATCCACCTTCTATGGTAACATCAGCAAACACAAACACTCGCGTGCTTCTGTTACCACACTGTTCTTAATTTAGACATTATATATACAGTATGTGTGCTCTTCAGTATTCACCTTAGTGTGGTAACCCGGAGAGCTCAACACACTGCAAATTTAGAAACCGTCTTTATTTACCCTTTAAAACCTGGTTTGACATCTGTTTTCTTGTGATGTATCCGAACACCTCTCACAAGCAATTTAAAAATTTTAAACCTGAGCAAACTGGTTTGATTTCTGTCAAAAACACTGTTTAAAAAATGAATCAGCAATTTAGTATGAATGAACTGCAAACTGAAAGAATCAATAATTATTATAATTATATATTGAAAAAATATGTTAAAGTGGGTCATTTCTTTGTTCGTTACTTTTTCAAAGAAAATTTTGCTAACTTTTGTGTAATTTTCTTGTAACATTTTACAAATTTCTTGATAATTTTGGGGTTGTTTCTTGTTGTTAATTGCCTTATTTACATGTCTTTGAAAGAAATCAAGCCAATTTGCTCAAGTTTCAAAGGGTTAAATTGACAACACGTGCAGCATTTAGTAAGAAGTGCTCCAAAAACAGCAAAAGCAGCTCTGTTTGCTGCACACATCTTTATTTGGTTAACAAATCAAATTACATTTGGACTTTGCATGAATGCACTGCGAATAGAGAAAAAACAACCAAATACAGAAACATT
>NW_024689050.1:0-650 GCF_008729295.1 Plectropomus leopardus | reverse complement strand
TTTAAAGAAAACAAAAAAATCACCCAAAATTTTTAAGAAAAAATGCTGTCAGAACCCCCGGGCTCCAAAAGTCAGGGAAAAAAATTAACAAAATGTTATAAAAATCAATAAATATTTAAAAGAAACAAAAATAAAAGAAAAAAAATCAACAAAAAAAATCACTGAAAATGTTGAAAGAAAAAATTTAACAAGTTTTTTTTTTTAAAAATCACCAAAAATGTTGAAAGAAAAAAATCGCCCAAAATTTCAAAATAAAAAATCTCCAAAACTTTTTTTTTTTTTTTTTTTTAAAAAAAAAAGTATCAGTGTGAAAGAAGTAACGTTGTTTTCACTTGATTTGGGAAATTTCTGTATTTCTGTCTGATGTTGTCTTTTATGAAGTTTTTGTGTTTTGATTCGAGATAATAAAGTTGAGTTGAGTTGAAATACTGTCGTTAATTTTGGGGTTTTCAGTCGCACGTTGGCTCACTGGCTGAACTTGTCTGCAGTTTGGGCCTCTGAACAGGTTTTTGGTCTTTTTGCTCCTCAAACACGCAGCGGTCTCTTTGATTCGGATATTTCTGGAGTTTTCGCTTCGTCTCTCAGCTCCTCGTCACCTGATGCAGCTGCGTGTTTGTTAAACGTCAGTGTGAGGCTTCAGTATCATCATT
>NW_024689049.1:0-901 GCF_008729295.1 Plectropomus leopardus | reverse complement strand
AAATAGAAGCAGGGACGTTTTTAGTAAAAACATGTTTTATTTCCGCATCTCTGTGACAGAGAGACTTTAAACCGCAGTAAGAGGTGGTATAGGGTCAATATAATCAAAACACAATTTTCACTTGATTCCTGCTAAGACAGGCGCAGCACGACAAAAAAAATCAGCGAGCCGCCATTTCTGTGGATGTGCTGCAGCTGACAGGAAGCTGAGACGAGTCTGAGCGCTCCTGCAGGCGGCGTGGCTGCTCTAACCTGTTAACACAGCGGTGATATTTAGAGGCCGAAGTACTCTGATGGTACAAAAACTCTGTCACAAAGCCACCGTGGCCTTCAATGAGGCACCAGGTCAAAGCGCCACAAAATGGCATTAATCAGTGGGTTTTTAACACGGTATTTTTTCCATGATCAATAAATTGAAATGAACGCTTCTCCTTTCAGGGCGGAGCCTGCTGGAGTCCGATGGTTGAGACCAGGTCTGAGGAAGTGTGAGTGTGTGTTTTTTTATCGATCACAGCTTTATTTAAGGAAATCTGAAGAAAACATGTCAGACAGACAAGAACACAAACATACATGAGAGCACGAAACACTGACTGACTGACTATTGTACACACAACATAAGAAATAATCACAAATAATCACAATATCAAGATAGAAACCAGATAAATGGACACAGATATCAATAATAAATATATAAAAATACTTCTTCATATCATATCAGGAGTTTCACCAAATCTAAAAATTTAGTTGGGTTGAATAAAGTGAATAAAGAATTTCCCCTGTAAAATAAAAAAATGAACAACATAATTCAAATATTTGTTTCTTGTATCATCATAATAGTCAATTATATCTCTGAGAGTAAAATCATAAGTGATGTTACAGTTATAAAAACACGACAACTTAAA
>NW_024689048.1:0-724 GCF_008729295.1 Plectropomus leopardus | reverse complement strand
TTTCAAGTCGACATAAAATGGGTAAGTTACAGAGCATTTGTCACCAAAACAACCACCACGTCCTGCACTGATGACAAAGTCCTTGTTGAAGATTCATTGTGGTGGACAAAGTATTCAAATCATTTGCTAAAGTAAAAGTACAAGTAAAAAGTACTGCATTGAAAATGTTATTTAAGAGTAATTAAGTATTAACAGGAAAATGTACTTAAAGTAATATAAGTACCCCGTGCACAGAAATCTTTTAAAAAACAAATGAAACGCACCAAAATAAGTTGGGAAAAAAAGAATAAAGAACACTTTGGTTTTATTACATTAAAAAAAACCCAACTCAAAATGATTAGATTTTTTTTTTTAAAAAAAAAAATAAAAAAACAACCTAAAACTCAAAATTATTTTAAAAAGAAGAAAACACCCCCAAAACACTCGAAATTATTTTTAAAAAGCACTTAATAACTCTAAATTATCAACAAAAAAAAAAATTTAAATTATAAAAAAAGTAAAAATACATTTTCAAAAAAGCATCAATTATTGTTTTTATTTTGTTTTTATTGTTATTAAAAGGAAAAAAACCTAAGATTTTTATCAAAACAGTTGTTGCCTAACTTTCTGTCAGTCAACTGATAAATCAAGTAATCGTTGCAGCTGTACTTGTATAAACTATTTGATAATTATTAGTTTTTTTATGCAAAAATCTTAATTTGTTAAGTGAATAAACTGAAATGTA
>NW_024689047.1:0-743 GCF_008729295.1 Plectropomus leopardus | reverse complement strand
AGGGCGTCGGGTTTGACGTTGCGGGAACCAGGTCGATATGAGAGGGTGAAGGCGAACCTGGCGAAGAACAATGCCCACCGGGCTTGGCAAGAGTTCAGTCTCTTGGCTGAGCGGATGTACTCAAGGTTCTTGTGGTCTGTCCAGACAAGGAAGGGAACCATGGTCCCTTCCAGCCAATGCCTCCACTCCTCCAATGCCAACTTCACCGCCAACAATTCCCGGTTGCCAATTTCGTAGTTTCTTTCTGCCGGGGACAATCGTCGGGAGAAGAAGGCGCAGGGATGGAGTTTCTGGTCCACAGCGGAACGTTGGGAGAGTACGGCCCCCACCCCCACATCAGAAGCGTCCACCTCCACCACAAACTGTCTCTCAGGGTCAGGGATCAGGAGAATGGGAGCCGAGCTGAAGCGCCTCTTGAGGAGCTGGAAAGCCTCCTCAACGGCCGAGGACCAACGGAAAGAGACCTTGCAGGAGGTGAGGGCAGTGAGAGGTGCAGCCACCGTACTGTAACCCCGGATGAACCTCCTGTAGAAATTGGCGAACCCCAAGAAACGTTGCAACTGCTCGCGAGAATCAGGAACCGGCCAGGAGGCGACAGCAGAGACCTTAGCAGGGTCCATCTCCATACGATTGTGGCCGATGATGTACCTCAGGAAGGAGACAGAGGAGGCGTGGAATTTGCATTTTTCAGCCTTGACAAACAGGGAGTTCTCCAACAAGCGTTGCAGAACCGTCTGGACATG
>NW_024689046.1:0-578 GCF_008729295.1 Plectropomus leopardus | reverse complement strand
CATCACCCTCCATACCTTCAGAAAAATGGGAAACTGATCTCTCCATTACTCCTGATGCCGACTTCTGGCCCCAAATCTGCCAGAACATTTTCTTCATGACAACAAATGCCAATTTACAACTCATACAATACAAAATCCTCCATAGAACTCATCTGACTGGACACAAAATGCAAAAAATGGGCTTCTCAGCCTCTGGAAACTGTTCACACTGCTCACTAAAATGCACTGACACCTACATTCATGCAACCTGGCACTGCACACCTGTTCACCGCTTCTGGAGAAACATCACAGAAACTTTATCCCAGATTATGGGCTGCAACATCCCACTTTCCCCTTCCCTCTGTTTATTAGGAGACGTATCCACATTAAAACTTGACAACACACACACCCGTTTACTTCTAGTGGCGCTGACTGTCGCCAAGAAAACTATCCTCATGAACTGGAAGTCTCGGAACTCCATACACATCACACACTGGAAAAACCTGCTCACAGACTACATCTCTTTAGAAAGTACAAACTCCTCTGACAATGATCATAACCCTACCTGGCTATCATTCATCACTTTTTTACAATCATAA
>NW_024689045.1:0-463 GCF_008729295.1 Plectropomus leopardus | reverse complement strand
GACCGTCCCAATTAACAACCGTTGATGCAGCCTCCGAAGGATGCAGACCCTGAATTGGGACACAGCTACTATCTTTGTGAGCAAGCGACATGTTTTGCCTTTAGCTCCCTCTGATTGTTGCTCACTCAGAACAAAGATTCATTAAGTTTTTCCGTGTGCGGACGTCAAATTGGCGGCTTTGCTTTCATTGTATTTTCAGAGTTTGTAATAACATAATAGTCTTTGTTGGAGCCACAATGGGTGCTTTTTGTTTTTGAACACTGGTTCATTTTGGGGTATGCCACACCTAAGGGGGGCAGTGACACCTTGGTGGTGGGTCATGTCACACAGTCATGTCATATAAAGACACGGGTGGGCTCAGTATGTTTGAATCATAGGAGAGATGTCATTCTTACTGCAAACTCACAACTAAGTCACACTTTTCAGTAAATATTGCACAACTACTAATACAATAAAAAGAAGC
>NW_024689044.1:0-949 GCF_008729295.1 Plectropomus leopardus | reverse complement strand
AGGCCTGATTGCTGCCAGACCTTTCAAATCAAGAGATCACTTAAATACAACCTGTCTGACAGGGGGAAGTCGGCCATATTGAACCCAAGACATCATGCCGCGATCCAAAGAAATTCAGAAGCAGATCAGAAGAAAAGAAATTGACATGTCTCAGTCTGGAAAAGGTTACAAAGCCTTTCTAAATCTTTGCGACTCCAGCAAACCATGGTGAGAGCCATTATCCAGAAATGGAGAAAGCATGGTACAGTGGTGAACCTTCCCAGGAGTGGCCGGCCTACAAATATTACCCCAGGAGCACAGTGACGACTGATCCAAGTCACAAAGGAACCCAGAACAACATCTAAACAACTGCAGACCTCACTTGCCTCAGTAATGGTCAGTGTTCATGACTTAACCATAGGAAAGAGACGAGGCAAAAATGGCCTGCATGGCAGAGTTCCAAGGCGAAAGCTACTGCTGACAAAAAAGAACATAAAGTCTCGTCTCACTTTTGCCAAAAAACATCGTGATGATCCCAAAGCTTTTGGGAAAATATTTTGTGGACTGATGAAACAAAAGTTGAACTTTTTGGAAGGAGTGCATCCCGTTACATCTGGCGTAAAATGAACACAGCATTTGATAAAAAGAACATCATGCCAACAGTGAAACATGGTGGTGGTAGTGTCATGGTTTGGGGCTGCTTTGCTGCTTCAGGACCTGGACGACTTGCTGTGATGAAGGAACCGTGAACTCTGCTCTCTGCCAACAAATCCTGAAGGAGAATGTCCGACCATCAGTTTGTGACCTCAAGCTGAAGCGCACTTGAGGGTTTTGGAGTGGCCTAGTCCAAGTCCAGACCTGAACCCAAATGAGATGCTGTGGCACGACCTTAAAAAGGCGGTTCATGCTCGGAAACCCTCCAGTGTGGCTGATTTAAAACAATTCTGCAAAGAAGAGTGGGCCAAAATTC
>NW_024689043.1:0-1491 GCF_008729295.1 Plectropomus leopardus | reverse complement strand
TTGTCGGGGATAACGCTGGATCGTGGTCGGGGACAGGCAGAGGATCCGTAGCCGAGGAAACAGTCCGAGAATTCAACGGTACCGTCGAGGAGCAGGCTGAAGGATCGTCGTGGTCGAGCGGGGGGGTCTTTGCCAGTGAAGCCGTCAGATTCGCAGAACGCCGAAGCGAAGCACGTGGTCAGGGACAGAAGGCAGGTAGGTACACCGGGTGGCAGGCACGGAGGGTTGGTCGGGAACAGGCTGAGTCGGCAACAGGTAGTCTGGCAAAGGAACGCTGGAAAGTCATGCATGGCAGAGGAACAATCTGGCAGTGAGTGAACGTGTTGGAGTGTCTTAAATACTGGACTGATTGGTGATGAGCTGCAGCTGTGGGAGAGAGCAGGCTGCAGCAGTGGGCGTGGCTGGCAGGTAGAGCAGGTCAGAGTGAGGTGAATGGAAAAATACTGGCAGTGAAGGGGAGGATGAGAATGCAGGAACCATGACAGAATCTATGTATTCACGTAATCAATTACATCGATTAAAGTGTTGCCCCAGCCCTACATAGAATATTGTTCACTAACATTAAAGAGTAAGAATAGTATCATTTTTCAGCTTCAAAGACCTGCAATTAACATGTTGGTCAACATGATGATCCTAGATCAACCCAAACAAATTATCCAGAGATCAACATGGAGGTGATGGTCCAGGATTATAAGCAAATCTTCCAGGATCAATATGGCGATGATGGTCCTGGATCAACATAAGCCTAAATAGGACTGACGAATTAATTCAGGATCAAAATTAGTACTGCAATGCTGCAAAAAACAAAACAACCAAAAACAATATTTTGAATGGGCTACAAAAAGCAGGGAAAATGTGTTCACTGCAGGTCATTGAAACTGATAAACCATATTATTTTCTGGCAGTTTTTGGGCACACATAAATGTAACGGGTGTGGTGTGGACCCAGATGCAGTACGCCGGTAAACAGTACTAGTTGGCAATGACGTTTATTTAAACCAACACGGAGAATGCACAAAGGAAGGTGAAGCAGTATAAACAATTGTCCGTTCTTTGAGCTGATCGCCCAAACAAAGTCTCTGGTGAATGGACGATGGGAAGAGACGAAGCTTACTGCACTCGACGCCAGCGAGGAGGAAATCCCGTCGTCCGATGAATCGGCGACACGTGTGGAGGTGCCGTCGAGGAGTGAGCGGAAGAGTGGTCGTGGACAGGCGGAGGTTTCGTAGCCAGTGGAGCAGTCCGTGAATGCAGCAGTACTGATGGGGACCAGGCAGAAGAATCGTCGGGGACAGGCGGAGGAGTCGTTACCAGCGGAGCAGATCAGGAACGCCGAAGCAGAACATGTGGTCGGGGACAAAAGGCAGGTAGGTTTTCCAGGGAGCAGGCGAGCAGAGCAGGTCAGGGACAGGCAGGGTCGGCTTTGTGTGATCAGGCAGGAAAACGCTGGAAAGTCTTGCATGCTGCGAAAGAACGATCTGGCGACGAGTGT
>NW_024689042.1:0-483 GCF_008729295.1 Plectropomus leopardus | reverse complement strand
GTGTTCTGTATTACCTTACTCGGAGACTACCTTTAAGTGTGGTAGAGGACGTGCATTCAGTAGAGCCAAGGAGTGACTTCTGGATCACGGAACAGCTGTCCATTAACGTAGAGTTTGTCCACAGTGATGATAGCCCGGGATCCTCCGTCGATAAATTTCTTTCTGATTGGGAACGGGCATCTGCGGCGCTCCAGGATTTCCTTGGGGAATTGATCGTTCACGCTGAAGTCCGTTCCTCTCAGCTCCCTGCCTCGGCTCTTCACCAGCTCCTTTTGCTTGAAGTGTTCAAACTTCGCAACAATGGGTCTCGGGCGCCGGCCGTCTGGTCTCTTCCCTCCAAGGCGGTGGATCCGATGGAAGGTGATGTTCTTCACAGTGTCCGTTGGGAGTTTCAGTTGTTTCTGGAGAAACTCCTTGATGGACGCTTTGGGATCTTCCTCTGCCCGCTCTGGGATCCCGGAGAAAACCAGGTTGTCTCGCATG
>NW_024689041.1:0-896 GCF_008729295.1 Plectropomus leopardus | reverse complement strand
TACTACAGTGTCAAAACACTCTGATATAATTAAAGGTTGTTAAAGATCCTATTTGAGTAAAGGTATACAAGTACTAGCATCAAGATATAACAAAGTATGAAAGTACTTAATATGACCAAAGGTCTATCAACAAAACCTAAAATTAGAAAATGATGAATTGCATGATTACAAAACAATACAGCATCTGTACACAGCAGTGTAAAGGAAGGATAATTAAGATAAGATAGAGGAGATGCATATCAAAATGCAGGTCTGTACTAAGAGTCTTTCATTCAGTGTGCAGCATGCTCCTGGCAGGGGGTTACAAAAGGTCACACCCCTCCACACACACACAGGCACAGCTTGTGTTTGTGAGTTTGGCCTCAAAATCGGCAGGTAAGCAAAGTTCCAGTTCTGTAGGTATGAGACCTCCACACAACATTTCAAAGTACGTTTTACTTTGAATACGAAAATCAGTTGATGTGGTCCTCTCTTACAGTCTGGAGATGTGCGGGTTTGTCACGTGTTGGTTGTGCAACAAAGACATAAATTGTCGGTTTTTATGATGTAGAGATCTCCTGATGTCTCCTTGAGTCTTTGCAGGAGCTCAGTTGACAGCTCCTTGCCCCAAATGACCAGCAATAAAATCTGTGGTAATTTAGTTCTGCTTACAAGAGTCGGCAGTTAGGTCCATTAGCTGACCCTGAGGTTCAACTAAGGAATCTCCAAAAGAAGTTTCAGTTTTGGGTAGGCATTTGACTTTCTTTTTATTAAGAGTTGTCCTCATCATCCACTACAACAGCATATATTTCAGTGTCTTTCTGCATCATACAAAGAAAAGAAGGGAAAAGCTGTATGAGATGAAACACCATGGCCTGGATTTAAACACGCCATAATTGATATATAACATATCCCCC
>NW_024689040.1:0-890 GCF_008729295.1 Plectropomus leopardus | reverse complement strand
TGGTGAAGACGTTTTGTAAATGCTGCGCGCGTGTTGACAAGTTGGTGAATATGTTCCCTCATTTGCTTGTTTTGGGTCTGTATGAACTCTCAGAGCCACCGTAGACTATTCATAACTTTAGATAAACAAGAGTTACTTTATTTATGATTTAATGTAATTTCTTTTCTTTTTTTTTTTAACTTAACCTTTTGAAACCTGGAGCTATATCACCTTTCTTGTTGGCCTACTGTTGTTTGACGAAATTTGGTTTGAATTCTTTCAAAAACTTGAAAAAGGGAAATGAGCATCTGAGTATGAAAATTTTCAACAATATTAATAAATTAGTAGATTTAGAATTTTTTGAAAAAAGCTAGAAATTTGAAAAAAAAAAAACTATGTCTATAATTTTCATTATTACATTCCATAATTATTATAAATTTTAGGCACTTTTTCTCATATCTTCTTTGCTTTGTTTTTTCTGCTTTCTGTTTCTTTTTTTTGTTTATTTATTGAATGATTGATTTTTTTCAATAATTTTAATTAATTTTCTTCTACTTTTTACTAATTTCATGTTAATTTGGGTGCATTTTGTGTTATTTACTGCATTCTTCTTGTAAGAAATCAAGACAATTTTCTCAGGTTTCAAAGGGTTAAAACGAAACTGATATATTGTAATATATTGTATTACGACAGAAATAGTGTATTTTTTATACGAGTTTATAAAATATGACGTTTTCTTATTAATTAAATTAGTAAACCGTTTTCACGAGAACAGCTGCAATTATAAGTTATTTATTCATTCAGAGGATTTACAGAAAAATTATTCCCAACTATTTTGATAAGTCTTTCTTTGGTTTTCATTTTCATAATTTTGGGGTTTGTTTTTTTAATCTGTTTTTTGGACTTACCTT
>NW_024689039.1:0-753 GCF_008729295.1 Plectropomus leopardus | reverse complement strand
GGCGTTCGAGCTCCTACAAGGGTCCACTATCTACACCAAGTTGGATCGACGAAACGCCTACCACCTGGTTCGGATCCGTGAGGGGGACGAGTGGAAGACGGCCTTCAACACACCAACAGGACATTATGAATACCTGGTGATGCCGTTTGGGTTAACCAATGCCCCGGCCGTTTTCCAGGCTCTGATCAATGACGTGCTCAGGGACCTGCTCAACAAATTCGTGTTCGTGTACTTGGACGACATCCTGATCTTCTCCCGCACAAAGCAAGAGCACGTTCACCACGTCCAGACCGTCCTGCAACGCCTGCTGAGCAACTCCCTCTTTGTGAAGGCCGAGAAGTGCGAGTTTCACGCCACGACAGTCTCCTTCCTGGGCTACATCATAAGCCATAACCATATGGAGATGGACCCGGCTAAGGTCTCTGCAGTCACCTCTTGGCCTGTTCCTGATTCCCGCAAGCAGCTTCAACGTTTCCTGGGTTTCGCCAACTTCTACAGGCGGTTCATCCGGGGCTACAGTGCTGTGGCGGCTCCTCTCACGGCTCTCACCTCCTGCAACATCCCCTTCCGTTGGTCTCCGGCCGCGGAGGGAGCGTTCCGTGCACTCAAGGAACGCTTCAGCTCGGCTCCCATCCTCCTGATTCCGGACCCTGACCGTCAATTCGTGGTGGAGGTGGACGCTTCCGATGTGGGTGTGGGGGCCGTTCTCTCTCAACGATCTGCCAAGGACCAGAAGCTCCATCCCTGTGCTTT
>NW_024689038.1:0-559 GCF_008729295.1 Plectropomus leopardus | reverse complement strand
TGAGTTAGCTCCCGTAATGGCGGAACTCTCTGGAGAGCAGGCTCGCCAAATACCTTTTCTCCTGAGGGAGCAGGAAGCTGGAAGGCGCAGATCAAACTCGGTGTCGAGAATCAGAAGGCAGGTCAGATCACCACGGCAGAGACAGAGCAGGTTAATCGGGGACGGACAGAGTCGGCAACAGGCAGGCAGGTGTAGCTGTCTTTGTACTCCTCTTGCGTTGTGTATTTAGTGACAAGGCAGACTTTTTCACCGTTGGCACGCTCGCCGTTTGTTTCTCATCTGGACTGACCTGGCATGGAAATTTAACACACAGTCAGTCCAGTTCGCTCTATACACACACATACACGGCCCGGAGGCAGCGAGGTCCAACTGTTCAACCAGTCCACAAATGAACATAAAATAACACAAAGCGTACCTGGCATGGAAATTTAACTCACAGTCAGTCCAGTTCGCCCTATACACACACATACACTGCTGCAAGAAGTAAAATGAAAAGAAAGTGCAAGTTAGCTAACATGTGTAACTTTAGCCATTTGTAAACAGAAATAAAAGACAAATA
>NW_024689037.1:0-688 GCF_008729295.1 Plectropomus leopardus | reverse complement strand
TTCTGAAAGTACTGAAGTACTCGTACTTTACTCTGATGAATCTGAGGAAGTCAGAGTCTAAACGTCCAGATTTAACTCTCAGACTTCTCGAGCTTGTTCCCTGAAGTCCAGAGAGTGCACGACGCTCAAACGCTCAAAATCACCCAAAACTCAAACTTGTCCCCGTGAGCTCTCAGGAGCCTCAGTTTTAACCCTTTAGTGACTGTTTGTCTCATCTTATACACTTTTCTTCTTCCTGTTGTGATAACTGTGTGTGTGTTGATGCATGTGTCCTAAATGTAGTCCAGATTGTGTATTTGAGTGTAATCAGTGAATTTGCAGCTCAGCTCCTACAATAAGTCTAAAATACACTGTGGAAACTAAATAGTTACATTCAGACTGTTCAGGTCCAAAAATGCTCCATTGAAACCCATTCAAACTGACATTTTTGATCCCACAGCCATCAGAGCAGAAAAACAGGACTTGTATTATTTCTATTATATTTTTTAAAGCATGATATTGAAAAGTGTATTTCGTGTGCAGAGCGATGTGAGTGTTTGACACTTCACAAAAAATAATAATGTATTAAAAAATCAATGTAGCTGCTGATCACTGACATATCCCAGACTGTCAGCAGCTACACTCACACACGGAGCACAGAGGAGACTGAGAATAATTCACTTTAAAATCTAAAAACATAGTGGTATCA
>NW_024689036.1:0-447 GCF_008729295.1 Plectropomus leopardus | reverse complement strand
CGAACCCTGCTGCGACGGCTCCCAACTCGGCGCCACCTCCCAGTTCCACACCCGAACCCCGGGTGGGGACACCGGAACGCTACGCTGGAGACCCAGAGGGCTGCAATCCGTTTTTGACGAACTGCTCCATCCTGTTCGCTCTTCAGCCACATACATTCGCCACCGAGGGAGCCAAAGTAGCCTTCGCTATCAATCATCTCACTGGCCGAGCACGATTATGGGGAACAGCGGAATGGGAGAGAGGTACACCAGCCTGCGGTTCATTTCAAGCCTTCGCGGATGAACTACGGAAGGTGTTTGGTCGCGTGTCCTTGGGGCCTGCCGCCTCCGGGAGCCTACTGAGTCAACGCCAAGGAAGTCGGTCGGTCGCCGACTTCGCCATTGATTTCAGGACTCAGGTCCGGCAGAGTAGCTGGAACTCAGCCGCCCAGTGCGATGCCTTCCTCA
>NW_024689034.1:0-700 GCF_008729295.1 Plectropomus leopardus | reverse complement strand
TTAGGGTGGGGGGACCCTCCTAAAACCCTTTCTTTGTCTAACTCTTGGTACTGTTACTGAGTTATCATAAGTCTCCTCTGCCATTTCTTTCAGTTCACTCCTCACAAATGTACATATATTTTATTTTTTATTAACTGTAGGATTTTTGCAGGTAAAAGGAAATCTTTAACTTAACTGGTTTAAAAATGTATATATTAAAACATATTGATTAAAAGTGTAAAAGAAGGAAAAGACTTCAGGACGGTCTCAAGGAAATGTTTCATTCAAATCTCTTTTCACTGTAGTTGATGTAATTCCTCCGGAGTCATTATTTACAATATTAAATTCATTTGTTGAAATAAATAGCATTTTTTCATTTTTATTGATGATTAATTGAAAACAATTTTCAGAAACTACACACTAAGCATATGATAGCAAATAATTTTCGAAACAACAAGCACCATGTTTGGATGTAACATTTCCAGAGGGTTAGGGTTAGGGTGGGCGGAGCCTCCTGAAGCTCTTTCCTTCTCTTACTCTTATTACTGTGACGTACAGTACGGTGAGTCATGATAAGTCTTGGTTATGTCGTTTTTCTTCTGTTACTTCTGTAACTGTCACTCAGTAGTTACAACCCATCTACATAAACAATTAAAAAGCATTAGCATATACATCATTAATGAAACTTACCTAATTTCTTAACACATATTTTGTTTATTTA
>NW_024689033.1:0-522 GCF_008729295.1 Plectropomus leopardus | reverse complement strand
GCACACACACACACACACACACACACACACACACACACACACACACACACACACACACACACACACACACACACACACACACACACACACACACACACACAGAAATCTCACTGAAAGGCTCCATACAGGGAAAAGGTACAGCAGTGTATTAATGCTGTTACTGCCACCCACAGGCACATGATGATGCTACACTGAAATACTCTACAGCTTTTATTCTACGACGACAACACAAACCCAGTTGAAAATATAGTTTTCATGCATTGTTTAATTTTGAGATAAAATGTCTTCTCTCGGTCTAGTGGAAAGAAAATGTCCAAAATTCACATTTAATTGTTAAATTTAGTTCAGATTTCTGTTCTGGGAATTTATGCAAAAGGATCACATTTTTTTAGATAATGCCTTATTTGCATATTTTAACATACAATTTCAGAAAACTTATGTAAGTAATCAGCTGATGGAGTTTCAAGGTGACATCTATTAGTTAAAAATGTACCCTATTCACCTCCCTTTAAATAAGAAAGT
>NW_024689032.1:0-1192 GCF_008729295.1 Plectropomus leopardus | reverse complement strand
AACGTGTAGCTGCCACCAACAGAATATATTTTAATAACTCTTTTGTCTTCTCGTGTCTGATTGCATCAGTTTGTTTGACTTTATTTTGTAGCATTCAACGGAAGTGCTAGCAGAAAATGTCATGTTTAATTGACGTTAACTTGACGAATTCCATGTTGCAGTTCCTCACTGTGACCACAGGACGGCGCCAACTCTCCGTAATCCAAAATCTGAAAAGCAACATACATTTAATTATATATCTTTTAATTTAAGAGAATTATCTGAACTGCGGAACACGTTGTTTTTGTTATGTTACTTACTGTGTTAACGTAGTATATATCAAATGTTTGAAATCTTAACAATATCAAATATAAACTGCCTTCAGTCAGTATCATCAGTCATATAAAAAGATTGCTTAAAGTTATTTGTTTTATTATTACTTATTAAATTACGGATATAACTGAGTTCCGCTGCTAAATTCGGCCTCATGTTTCACTCAGTAGAAGACGGATTTAATAAATCAGCAGTTAGAAACTGTGTTCTTTAAGGGAGATGATTGGAGTTTGGAAACACAAGGCTTATTCGCTCTACATTAAGGTAAAATTATTTCCAAATTATGATTAATGTATGCAGAGTATAAGTAGAAATCACAAATCATCCTTAAGAAGATGTTAATGGTAAACTAGTTCGGGCTCTGGTAATTTAAACATAAAGCAAGCTTATTTCAAATGCACTTGGTTAAACAGGAAAGCAATTAATACTTTAGAAATGGTTGTTAGTAGGAGGAGGAATAATCAATTTATCCAGTTTGAGGTCCATCAGGTGGCGTGCTTCACACGTTTTATTTCCCTACTTTAGCTGAACGAATTTTTCAGCGCAGTCGCAAACACCATTTCCTGAATACAACCAAGGGCTTTATTTTGTAGCATTCAAAACGGAAGTGCTAGCAGACACTGTTTTGTCTTAATGACGCTAGCTTAATGAATTCTATGTTGCAGTTCCTCACTGAGACCACAGGAGGGCGCCACTCTACAATCCAAAATGGTGACATCTTTAAGTCAATATCATTAATCATAAAATTGAATGCCAAAAGATATTTTTGTTACTACTGTAAATTACGGATATAACGGATATCTGCTGCTGTATTCGGCGTCATGTTTCACGCTGTAGAAGTCCAATTTCATAAATCAATCTTTATAAAATCCGTGTGAAC
>NW_024689031.1:0-781 GCF_008729295.1 Plectropomus leopardus | reverse complement strand
GCTGCCACCCTCCGGCCGCGGCATCAAACCGCATCACACACTGTTTCTAGTGCCATCCTCACTTTAGACGCCACACACTTTCAGAACTTTTTATCAACAGCTTTGACACAGTACATTCAGTGGTCATAACATTCAGTTTATATTTAAAGTGGCAAGTAATGATCAAAACTTACAAATGAAAATAATGAGACAAGTATGTACAAATCATGAAGCCTATTTCAGAAATAGTGATGCAATCATACAAAACCAGACAGACAAAATGATAATAAAACTACTACTTCTACTACTACTAATAATAATAATAATAATAGACACATGTACACATAGAGGTTTACATGGTTTGAAGTTGTAAGGTTAGCATAAACTAATAGTTTTTGTTAGTTTTTTTTTATTCCATATTTTTAAGTTTGATATTGTTTTAAGATATGTATCTAGATCTGATTTTTTGACAGTGGTATATGAGAGGTATTTCTTTAAAAAAAAATATATTATGAATGTCAAATTTATTTAGTTTTATGAGCAAACTTTCTTTTACTTTTACTATTCATTCTTGGTGAATGTTGGATTTTTGAATATTAAAAACACATCATGTTCTTTGAGTAAAATTTCTTGCCAAAATGCCTCTGGAGTGTTCTAATGTTTCTGCCATATTCTTTACATTTATATTGTATCTATTAAATAATAGAATTTACAGGATAACATCTCTGTAATATCTAGAAATCAGGAGAACTCTTTTGGGAAGTATGCAGAGGACACCACCGTCATATTATAAACAACGATG
>NW_024689030.1:0-846 GCF_008729295.1 Plectropomus leopardus | reverse complement strand
TCCGTCTGTGAGCCACGCCTCTGAGGTATTTATACACACACACACACGCGCACACACACACACACACACTCACACACTCACTCACACACTCACTCACACACACACTCACACACACTCTCTCACACGCGCACACACACACTCACACACACACGCACACACACGCGCACACACGCTCACACACACACGCGCACACACACACGCACACACACTCACACACTCACACACACTCTCTCACACGCGCACACACACACACGCGCGCACACACACACACACTCTCTCACACACTAACACACACACACGCGCACACACACACACACACTCACACACACTAACGCACACACGCGCACACACACACACGCACACACACACACACTCACTCACTCACTCACACACACTCTCACACACACACACACACAGTGTTGGGTAAAGTCAGATGTGTGTAAAGACGGAGCAGAAAATAAGTTGTCAAGCTGATCTGTCTCACTTTTGGTTTAATTGGTGCAGCGAGAGATTCACAGAATTTTAATTGCTTTGGATGAAAATTCACACACATAAACACACACACACACACACACAGCTCTACACTTTATCATCCTCTGTTTCCCTCCACAAAAGCACAAATTAAAGTTTCATTTAAAGTAAAAGAGCTTCTTTTGTAGCTGCATGCTGATGAGTTTTGTCTCTAACATGAAAAAGATAAATTTACCAACGCGGCGACACGATTCACACTGCTGTTTAAAAACTGAAACAGACGTTTATATCAAAAGTTTTCATCTTTCTCTTTTAGAAATAAACTGCCTGTTATTCCCATAACAAGGCAGTGAATCGGTCAAAATCAATGCCCAA
>NW_024689029.1:0-790 GCF_008729295.1 Plectropomus leopardus | reverse complement strand
AACTTTACAAGAAATTTAGCCACTTTTTCCTGAAAAACACCCACATCGTGAGGATAAAAAGCAGCAGAAAACACTACACCATTCCCTGAAAAAACATGTTTGGGAACTTAAAAGACCCTTAAAAAAACAGTCATAGAGGCCAGGAAAAAATACACATTTGGGAACGAAAAAGCTCCACAAAACACAGCAACAGGTTGCATGAAAAAAACATTCATATTTTAGGCTAAAGAGCAGGTGTAAACACAGCCACAGGTGCCTAAAAAAACACGCATGAATGGGAACTAAAACACAGCCAGAAAAACAGCCACAGGTCCCTAAAAAGAAACTATGTTTGGTCGCCAAAAATCTGCAGGGAACACAATTATTTGTTGCTGGCAAAAAAACAAAAAACATTCTCGGTTGTGGATTTCTAATCCTCTGGGAATACAGCCACAGGCCTCTAAAAATGTTCCATGTTTGGGAACTAAAAAGATGCTGGACAAAAGCCACATGTCCCTAAAAGCCCACTTTGGGAACTAAATGACCACCGAAAAAAACAGTCACAGTTCCCTAAAAATACCCACTTTGGTGGCTAAAAAGTAGAAGGGAACAAAATTGCAGCAGAAGGTCCCTAAAAACCCCACGTTTGGGAACTAATAACCCACTGAAAAAACAGCCTCAGGTCCCTAAAAATCCTTAAAAAAAGAACGTTCGGAGGCTAAGAGCTGATCGGTGATCTGCAGCTTTGCAGGCAGAAATGTTCAGTGCCGACATTTTGACTGACTGTTCTGTTATTATTCCAAAAAAATTA
>NW_024689028.1:0-469 GCF_008729295.1 Plectropomus leopardus | reverse complement strand
GACAAGGTCACAGTGACCTTTGACCTCCAAAATTTCATCAGACTATTGTTGTTATTGAAGGTACAACATGAAGGTTTCATCAGCAGTCTTTAAAAAACAGGACTTTAGTTTTAACCCTTTGAAACCTGAGCAAAAACATCACAAATGAGGTCAAAAGTGACAAGAACGTCCAAAACATTACCTGAAAAGAGCAAAAACAGAAAAGGAAAAAGCTAATTTAATTTAATTTAAAAAAAGAAAGAAAAACACTGCTATACATGTGAATGTAAATCATTTTAAATACATATATATAAAGCTAGTTTTCTGGACATTTCCCCTTTAAAAACATATATACATATAATTTTTTAAAATTCTCTTTAAATGTATTTTTTTAACTTGGTGGTTTTTCGTTTTTACTAATTTTGAGTTATTGTTTTTTGTTGCTTTTCTTGTACATTTCTAGACTATTTTTCTGAAAGAGGTCAGACCT
>NW_024689027.1:0-944 GCF_008729295.1 Plectropomus leopardus | reverse complement strand
AAATAATAAAAAAAAAAAACAAGGTGCAAAGATAGTAATATAAAATCACAAGGTGCCAACAACTCAACAGTCTAGAAAAATATATATGTACAACAATTGCACATGGAGGATAATTGCACTTGGCTCCAGCATCTGAGCATTTTAAGGAATCTGTAATAGTGGTTCTTGTTCAGTGGCACCTTTTAACCCTTTAATGCCTGAACTGTTATTAGTTTTCTTGAGCTGCATTCAGACACCTTTAACAAACATTAAAACGTCTGAAAGCTGAAAAAAAAAAAATGTTTTTTTTTTCAATAACCTCGGAAAAAAGGCAACAAGCATCATGGCATTAGGTGCCCTGCAAACTGTAAGAAATAAGGAAAAGATGTCAGGAAAATGACCTGAAAATCTGTTGTTTTCTCTCTTGTTTTTTAAAAGCAGGGATGAAATTATTTGAAGTTTTTTTTTTTTTTTTTTTAAGTACATGTTTGTACATTAGCACCTTTTTAAGTCATTCCTTTGTACGAATTTTCAGGTCATTTTCCTTTTTGTTAAAAAAAACCCCCAAAGAATGCTAGTTTTGATGAATTCCCTGCCAAGTTGCTCATTGCTGTCGCCCAATGTTGTTGTTTTTTGTTTGTTTTCACAAACAAAAAATCTTTATCTGGTGTTACAGATAAAGCATATTTGGTGAGAAAGTCTGTGTAGCTCAGCAAAAGTCTTTTATCATTAAACTGCGTCAGTAAAATAATATTATTTGAAAACCATTTTTCATAAAATAAATATTAAGAGTGGAGGAAAGGTTACAGTTTCAGTGTTCAAAGTGACACTTTTATTAATTTATTTTTAAAACTATCTTTATTTAGTTTTCAAAATATACAATTGTTCAATGTAATGTACAAAATCGGCGTGTAGAAAGATGACACTTTTATTTTTAAGAGAATAAAAGTTTTTCCGGTTCCGTC
>NW_024689026.1:0-584 GCF_008729295.1 Plectropomus leopardus | reverse complement strand
CCAAAACAGGCATCTCAATCAATCAATCAAAATAATGATAAATAAATAGAAAATAATTACAAAGAAAATTGTAAAAAGATTTTTAAAAATAAGTAAATAAACTAATGATAATATTTTTTTTTAAAATAAAAAATAGACTATTTTTTAAAAATTATTTTCAATGAATATTTTTGGGAAATTCACTTTCTGGTATGTTACCTTAAAGTAACACTGTAGCCTAATGGCAAGAAATGGAATTATTGTTTAAAAGTTAATTACAAATGCATGCAGTACTAGAAATTTTAAAAAACCTTTCCGTTTAAAATTATGCCGTTTGAAATAGGGAAAAAAACATATGAAAACAAGAGTTATTCTTTAACTTTTAATAAAAATGCATGCAGTACTCATGGAAATTTTTCAAAACATTTCAGCTGAAAATGATGTCATCCAAAATGGAAAAAACGGTGAAAATTAGCTCTGCATGCAAGTTTTTTTGTCTTGACATTACTCTCAAAATTGTACCATGGTAGAATATATGTGGATTAGAAATAACTGCTCATCATTTCTCAATATAAGACTTCTTTCATGCAGTGCTTTTAAAAATG
>NW_024689025.1:0-663 GCF_008729295.1 Plectropomus leopardus | reverse complement strand
AGGATTTCAGCGCCCTTTACCAGATGAAGGACAGAAGCCCAAACATGTTGGTCTTACAGTAAGGTTTTATACTACAAATGTTATGGAAATTTTGTTGTGCTGTATCTCTGTGTGTTGTGTTCCTCTGCAGCCGGGGAACTACAAAAGGACGGTGAAGCGGATAGACGATGGTCACCGGCTGTGTAATGAGATGGTCAGCTGTTTCCAGGAGAGAGTGAAGATAGAGAAGAGCTACGCTCTGCAGCTGAGCGACTGGGCCAAGAGATGGAGGGGTGTCGTGGAGAAAGATGAGTTTAAAACAAAAATCACAATTTAAACAAAAACAAAAAACTGTGTTAAATATTTTACCTCTGCTGTGTTCTGGGGATTTTTGATATTTCACTGCCAGAGTCTGCATACAAGTCAATTAATCTATCAATTAATTATTAGAATGAGAAACTTCTTTAAGCTCCATAAAATTTGTGTAAGAAAGGACTATGTGAATCTTAAGTACATCAATTTATCCTGTAATTAGACAGCATCTTACAGAAAAATGTCTGCTGTTTTGAAACAAACATTGATTATTAATTTTGTTAATGTTTGCTTGGAAAGGGACAAGAGCATAGCATAAACCAACGCTACACACCATAGAATTACAGCATGAGCTAATTTGCAGTGTCCATC
>NW_024689024.1:0-719 GCF_008729295.1 Plectropomus leopardus | reverse complement strand
AAATGTATCAGACATTTTGGCTAGAGTTTTATGATCTAAACTGCTGACTTTTTAAAGGTTCACATTTCATTTCTCATTTCAGAGTCTTCTGCAAACAAATTCCTGACTCAGGCTGAAAAATCCAAGTCTGTTAGTGTTGGAGGGACCGTGACCATCAGCGCCACGGGGAGTTCAGATATTGGTGCTGATCTCAGTTGGTACCTTCAGAAACCTGGACAGCCTCCCAAACTTCTTATATATGATGCAACAACTCTAAACTCTGGAACTCCGTCTCGATTCAGCGGCAGTAGATCTGGTTCTGACTACACTTTAACCATCAGTGGCTTTCAGGCTGAAGATGTTGGAGATTATTACTGTCTGGGCTACCACAGTGGCAATGTGTTCACACAGTGATTTAGAGTCGTACAAAAACCTCCCTCAGTTTGCCTGAAGTGAAAACGGCCTGCTGCAGGTGCAGAGGGTTGGTGAAGAGACTGTGATGAGGATAACTGGTCCAGTGAACACAACACAAGAGTCATCAAGCAGAACCACAATGAATCTAAATAAAACTGAAACAAACTCACAGATGCTCTTCTATATATAGTTTTAAACTCATATTCTTGTCAGTTGATTCAGTCTCTTTATGAATACTTAAAAATACTTAAATACAGCAGCACAAAACACAAACAAAAATACCGTTTCTATGATCCTTAAAAGAATTAACACAGAGAGGACACTCA
>NW_024689023.1:0-656 GCF_008729295.1 Plectropomus leopardus | reverse complement strand
ATAGTATGTGCAATTGTTAAGAAAAACAACATTAAAGAATATACAATACAATTTAAAAAAAAAATATGAGTGGATAAAATCCAAATGGCAGATGATGTGGGCACAGTATGAGTTATTTTTTTTAATTTAAAGTCAAAGTTGATAGTTCACCCAGAAATGAAAATTCAGTCATTATCTACTTATTTTCATGCCGATGGAAGGTCAGGGGAAGTTATATAGTCCACAAAACAGTGCCAGAGTTTCTCTTGCGAAGAGCTTTGCACTCAACTGAAGCAAATGGTGACCAAAAATGTTAAAAGATACATAACAAGATACATAACAAGCCAAAACAGCCCAAAATTTCTCCATACTGCTCGTCCAAAGTTATCCAAGTGTCCTGAAGCCCCGACATGCCAACTTGTTTTGAAAAACGTCACTAGCGCCATACTTAGCATCAGCAATTATTTTATTAATTAATCTATCTATTCAGGGAGAATAAATTGACAATTATTTTTTATACATTTGAACACTCTTTTTTCTACTTTTTTAAAATAATCTAGATTTTTTTTATAATTTTTGAATTAAAATTTTTATTTTTTGTTTTGTTTGTTCTAATGATTTGATGTTTTGGGGGGAATTTTTTTTTTACACCCCTGTAATTTTAATGTTTTTCACAA
>NW_024689022.1:0-699 GCF_008729295.1 Plectropomus leopardus | reverse complement strand
TAAAAAAAATGCTTGTTTAGTAAATGGCTCAGTGTATGAGAATAAATGCATGTATATTTAAACACCATATTGTTTTTTCTTTGTTAGTTTAAATTAAAAATCTGTTCATTTTTTGACTGTATGTTTTATTTTTGTCTTGTGAAGTAATTTCTGACACTGTTTTGGCTAAAAACCAGAATAGACCGAGCCTTTGGAGTCACAGCCCAACAACTCTGGGACGTGCAGCCGAAAGGGGATGTCGGAGGGCCAGCTCTTTTTCTTCTTTCAAATCTCTCTGTAAAACACACTTCTTTTTCTTTTTTTAGAGTTGCTTGATATTAAATCTAATGAATTTACTTTTTTTAACTATGTTTTGATACTTAATACTTTACTTATCTTCATTATTGTATCAGTTCTACTTTTATTAATTATTTATCTGCTTTTTTATTTGTTACTTTGAGAAGCACTTTGTGAACTTTAAAAAAAAAAACTGCTACCCATTAATCTTCTTCTTTTGATTATTACATCATCTTCTTTTCTTTTTCTTTTTTTTTTTTTTTTACCAAATTTGCAGGATTTTCATTTTATTTTATCATGATTTTCATTAGGCATGCTGTAGGCAGAAATGTCCACAACAGTGACCATTAACATAATCATGCATCTCCATAAAACAAAGTGCTTACATTGATAAAAGTTAAAGTTATTCATATTACTGCAATT
>NW_024689021.1:0-1401 GCF_008729295.1 Plectropomus leopardus | reverse complement strand
TTATATTCCAATGAAACATTTGATGAACCTGTAAACCACACAAAAAAACTAATAAAACAAACCTTGTAAACCTGGTACACGAAAGTAAAAAAAAAAAAAAAGAAAGAAAAAGAATCACATTATTTGACTTTGACTTAGCTTTTCTTACCTATAAACCAGAAAACCCATATTTAAGGAGTGAAAAATTTGTTAAACCAGTAAAACTTCAATAAAAATACAATAAACCAAAACACATTATAAACCTGCTGTGTGACAGTTTGAAAGAATGATTCAATAACCTTAACTAACCTAAAAATCTTAGAAAACCAGTAAGACTTCTGTTACAATAGTAAAACCTTTGATTATTCAGTGAACCCTCATAGAAAAACAATAAAACATTTCATAAACCAGTACACCATACAATAAAACAATTAAAAAAAAACAACAAACTTGTAAACCTGGAACATAAAAGTAAAGAAAAAGGAGAAAAAGAATCACATAGTTTTACTTTAACTTACCTTTTCTTAACTATAAACCAGAAAGCTGAATATTTAAAGTGAAACATTTGTTTAAACCAGTAAAACTACAATACACCAATAAAACACATTAAAAACCTGCCGTGTGACACTTTGAAAAATGATGCAATAACCTTACCTTTAAACCAGTTAACCATCTTATAAACACATAAAACCTAAACATCCTAAAACCTAAACCTGGAGCATGACAGTTTGAAAATTTAATCCTCTTAAGTTATTTTGACTTACCTTATGTCACCTGTAAACCAGAAACCCATGTCATGAACTAGTGAAACATCTGTTAAACCAGTAAAACCTCTGATAAATGCTAAATGTTTGATAGACCATTACATTATTTTAAAGTGAATGCTATGATAGCAAAGTAAACCATGTTGTAACCTTTTGAAAGATCTTATAAACCAATTAACCATCTGATAAACCACTAAATCATACAATAAACTGATAAAAAAGTCTTGTAATTGTGGCACACAAAAGTAAAAAAAAACAAAGAAAGTTACATAATTTTTCTTTCACCTACCTTTTCTAACCTATGAACAAGAAAGCTACATTTTTAGGGAGTGAAACATTTGTTAAACCAGTAACACTTCAATAAATGCTTGATAGACCAGTAAACACGACAATGAACCAATAAAACACATTATAAACCTGCTGTGTGACAGTTTGAAAGAATGATTCAATAACCTTACCTTACCTAAAAATCTTAGAAAACCAGTAAGACTTCTGTTACAATAGTAAAACCTTTGATTATTCAGTGAACCCTTATAGAAAAACAATAAAACATTTCATAAACCAGTACACCATACAATAAAACAATAAAAAAAAAACAACTTGTAAACCTGGAACACAAAAGTCAAGAAAAAGGAGAAAAAGAATCACATAGTTTTAC
>NW_024689020.1:0-3013 GCF_008729295.1 Plectropomus leopardus | reverse complement strand
TCTCCCTACCAAAGACGTGGTCAGAGCTGCAGAGCGACTTCCTGCCAGACAGCCGGCACAATGGGTCAAAGGTCAGCCGGACGCGTGGTGATTTCGGTGATTTTGGTGATTTCGGTGATTTTTAGCGAGCGCTCCGTCATAGTCAGATTTTTCACTTCATTTCTCACTATATGAAGAGTCACAATTTTGATTTAGATTTTTTGACACATTTTTCCTTTTGTCATAACTCTTCATTGATAAATATCATTGTTTACGTTATTTACTGATTATTCTGACTCACAACAGTCACGTCAGTCCCCAAAATATTGAACTATTCACTTTAAATTTGGATCCTTTTAATCATTTTGATTTAAAGGTATAACGTTGGCGCGATTGTGACATAATTTCTCATAATTTGAAAGTCACAATCTTCATTTAGATTTTTTAAATGTGATATTTTACTGTTTCTGATTGATTATCTCATGATTTGTCTTAATTTCTCGTATTTTGGTTTGGAAATCATCATTTTATGCGTCCTTTACGCTGAACTAACAGCGTCCTGACTGCAGCTCGATCTCACACAGACAAAACATTAAATTAATCCCCAAAATGTTTGAATATTAACGTCAAATTCAGAAATTGAAAAAACGAAATAAACTCAAGTCGACAAATTTAAATTTGACACCTTTTGATGACGTTGATGTTTGGATCGTGGAAATATTTGTGGCTTATTGTCTCATAATGTTGATGTGACGCGTCAGTCACCGAGAATCTTGACTTGAGAAAATAGTGATTTTTAGCATAATTTGGACTCTTGGAGAATTTAGATGTTTCTGTAGTTATGTCATTACATTAACAATAATAATAATAAAGTTTGTTTATTTAGCACCTTTCATACAAGAAATGCAGCCCGATATGATTTACAAGAAAAAAAATTCACGTAAAAAGACAACGAAGACAAAACGACATAATAAAACCTGCAAGTAAAAATAAAATAAGATCAGAACAGAAAACATAAACAAACTAGTGAAAGTAAGAAAAAATACGGATACAAATTAAACGCACAGAATGCAGAACATAAGATGTTTATTAATAAGAAATAAGTATTAATTCAGTTTAATAATTAAGTAGTAATTCAGTTTTAAGTCAAAAAAATTTGAGTTTTCTGGTGAAAAAGAGTCACATGTCAGAGTCTTCTCTCTTCCTTCTCTCATGACGTGAATCATTTATATTTGCGATTTCGATTTGTGCATTTTGGGGGTTAATGGCGACCCGCCTGGTGAGTCGCAGACGCACTGAAGGTCGTTCCTCCGGTGAACCTCATTGACCTTTTGGTTTCAGCTCGGCGCCACAAAGCACAGAAAAACGGGCGCCGCGATCCGAAAAAAGAGGAAATAACAGCATAAATGTTTCCGGACCTCCCCTCTCTTTCCCGCCATCCTCACTCATAACTCCGCCCCTCTGCCCCCCCCCCCCCCCCCAGATCAGCAGTACTGTACCGCCGGCGGGACGGACAGAGAACGAGCGGCCGCCGCTCTGTCACTTTTTACAGCGGGCGGTCCGACGGTTAAAGACACTTTATTTTGCGGCGGACCGAGGAGGAGAGTTGACCCTCTGCCATGACATCAAGTGCCTTCAGACTCACAGAGGAAGACATCGCCGGGCCGAGGACGCCATCGTCATGGCAACAAAACAAAAACAAAAGCGTCAAGACATCGTCACATCTTAATGACGGAGGAGAAAATAACCAACAAACAACGATGTTTCCTGGTCTGATTATGCAGAGAATTAGTTTCTTACTTCTTTTTTTTGTGCGTGTCCATGACGACAAACAGGAAGCCATGTTGGATGGCGTTTTAGAAAAAAAAGAAGCAATGAAGACGCCACAGACACGACTCTGGATACAGACAGGAAGCTCCTTTCATTAACTCTTTAACGAACAAAATGCAACCATGATCCGAGGATTCGTGACTGGAATTTTCAAAAATTAAAAGACTTCCTGTTCGGAAAACTCTCAGCCAATGGGATTCAAGCATTTGGTCTCCGAGAACTATTTTAGTATTTCAAAATAAGAGTTTTCAGAAGGAGGCGGAGACTGTGACTCTTCCTGAGATCATCAGTTACCTTAAAACACAAAAACAGCTGGAGCTTTTTGGAAAAAAAAGAAGAAGAAATATGTATTGTAAAATTAAATCTTATATTGTTCCTATAATATTATAACGGCGGCGGGGAAATCTTCACACGTTTAATCTCTCATCTCTTTCGATTTGGGCGGGATCTTTAGTTCTTTTTTTTTTAATTTGTGGAAAAAATCCAAAGAAAAAATTGAAAGACTACAAATACAGGTGTTTTTTTTTTGTTGCTGTCGCTTTGTATTATTGGTTTTAAGGAGGTGATGTTTTGAGGTTTGATTGACGTCCTGCTGATGAAACATTTACCCCTAAAAACAAAACTTAATGCTGAAGATTCATTTTTAAAAAAGCACAAAAAGACATAAATGTTTTTAGTCAAACAGAGAAAACACATCTGCAAACACATCTGCACACGCCTGTACGGAAACTCCTACACGTCCATCAGTTCTGCATCATGTGGAAGCTCATTTCTGCCAAAATGAGAAAAAAAAGGATAAAAAGTTAGCATGATAGAAATTAAAATACTCATCTTAAGTAGTCATGAACTAAAATGTCACATATTTGACTCACGTTTACATAATTTTGAGTCTGTTTATTCATTTTGACTTAAAAACTGATAATCAGTTTTGTTTTGCTGCGTTTAGACACTTTTCACAAACAATTAAAAATTATGAAACCTGAGCAAATTGGTTTGGTTTCTAACAAAAACATGAATATCTGAATATGAATTCATATGAATATGATTAGCGTGAATGTCGAGCAAATTGCAAGAAATTACTAAAAGACAACAAGAAAATGACCTGAAATGAGCTGGAAGAATAAGATGGAAAAAAATATTAGAAAACTGCCCAAAAAAGGGGGGAAATATCCAGAAAACTATATTTTATGATCTACTGTAACTA
>NW_024689019.1:0-214 GCF_008729295.1 Plectropomus leopardus | reverse complement strand
ATATTTTGGATGACGTACTATTGTATGACTTTTTTTTCATATTTTTGCCAACGTACTTTAGTATGACTTTCTTGTTTTATTTTTAAGGACACACTGTACTATGACTTTTTAGTTATATTTTGGACGGCATACTATTGTATGACTTTTGTGTTATATTTTGGAAGAGATACTATAGTATGACTTTTTTGTCATATTTTCGTCGATATACTATAGT
>NW_024689018.1:0-593 GCF_008729295.1 Plectropomus leopardus | reverse complement strand
AGTAGAGTGCCCGCTTCCTGTTTACAAACTCTTGTATTGAGTGCTCCTGGAATGAGTCCTGAAACCTGGAAATGAGTTAGCATTTTAGCACCTCCAATTCCCTCATCTCAAGGTCAAAGGGTATTTTTGAAAGGATTTTTGGTTAGAAGCCGTAAATAAAGTCTGTGGTTAACACAAGCGTAAGAGATTGTCACGTTTTGTTCTACAAAACATGACATTTTTTTTAGTTGTCTAAAAAAAAAGAAATTGCTAACAAGTTGAGGTGGCTAAATGCGACTTCAGAACGTCATCACAAATAACACGGCATTACAGCATTGTTGTGGTGGTGACATTAAGTCATGTGACTGTAATGTAGTTCTTTTATAGCTTAGCATTAACTTTTTACTTCTGATGATTAGATTTAGGCTTTGAAAATCCTAAAAGTGCTGTTCATTTGTGAAGATTATCTTGCTGAACAAAACATTTATCATAAAAGTTTGTTAACCACAGAATATTTTTTCTGCAATAGTCCAAAATGGTATAATCTAATGGAAAAATCCCATAGGTTTTTTGAGGGATTTTTTTTTTTTTAGGAGGGATCTACGGTTACGCTA
>NW_024689017.1:0-726 GCF_008729295.1 Plectropomus leopardus | reverse complement strand
GGATCATCATTTCTGGAAAAATATTTCGCGGTGATTATACAAATTCAAAACTGCTTTGACTTGTAATAATTACTGATAACGTGTATACTAGTGGATGGCACAACTGAAATGATTTTCTTAACACTGTCATGTATCTTATAAATTGAACAAAGTGTACATTCATGAAAACATGATAAAAAAAATCACGAAGAAGCATTGTGTTTCAAAACAAAAGTAACAAGCATAAACAATTAAACAAAGTGAGTTAATTAAAACAAGAGTTTTATATAATACTTGGAGCAAAATCACTTCTCTTGTAATAATTAGCGGAGTGGCCGGCCTCTGAGCGACTGAGCGTACATCGCTCCACATCGCTCTCATGCTCTGCTCAGAGAACTCTTCACTGTGCTTGAGTGTAGATGTCAGACTTCTCTCCATGCCAAAATAATAGAATAAAGACACATATTGGTTGGTATATTATATTGCCTCTGATTGTTTTCTTTTTAACCAAATTCTTCTCATCTCCACATAAATGAGACACAACTGGAAGGTTTTTTCACCTGCACCACCAGCTTTGTCAGAATTTCCTTCATAACTTTACCATGGCACAGTGCATTGGCCTGGCTGACACTATCAAGTACTTATTGATGTGTTTTAGTTACTTTCAGGATTGCTAACTCTTTTTCAATGAAGGATGATGTCATTCACTCACTTGTATATTGCTACATTTGTTGAATAAGACTCAAT
>NW_024689016.1:0-950 GCF_008729295.1 Plectropomus leopardus | reverse complement strand
TCACTGGAAAAGGGGGTAACAAGAAGGTCCACGATTATCTTTCCAACGACTGCACTGGTTAACCGTGTTTCACAAAGGTTCCCAAGGATTCACACAATACTGAACCAAACTCACTTGGACCATAACTGGGATTTGGTGGATCAAAAGCATAGATGTTGAAGGCCATGAATTTCAAGGGAAAGCCGAGTGGCACAGCGAAAGCGTGCTGGGCCCCTAACCCACAGGTCGATGGGTCTAAACTGTCCTTTTCTAACTGTGAATCCTATAGAGCAGAAGGAGGTCTCCGTTACAGGGGTTCTTTTTTCTGGGGTTTTTCCGTGTGTGATGTGAGGGTCTAAGGGCAGAAGGATGTTGCACACTGTAAAGCCCTCTGAGGCAAACCATGTATTGTGATAATGGGCTCTATAAATAAAATTGATACGACTTGACTTGACTCTGTACTGGCCATGCTATCAGATGATGCAGCATTCATTGTCACAAGTGTCTAAAGTAAGTCTTGTCCTTTTGTTGCGAAGATGGACATGTCACAACTTCTTGAGAGAGTTGGGAACATGACTACAAATAAAGTCAAAACAAGATATCCACAAGATTTGGATGTAAATCCCCTTTGCCTCTCCGTTGCATCCACAGTCACCGAGCGAAGTGACACTTTGCAGACACTTGTGATTCACACAAGGTCAAGTGTTAAATGTTGCTGTCAAAGCTGATTATTTGAAGGTATTTAGATGGCAGCACTGTTGAGGGAGCAATAATCATTGCCAGTTGACAATCTTGTCTAAAATATGGAGGCGTGGGTTCAAATCCCATCACTGCCATCATTTCAGGACTTGCCTTCGCAACTGTCGTATGGAAAAAGCTATCCTGTTTTCCGTAGTTCCTCTCATGCTTAGGTGTGCGCTCACTATCGACTCATTGTGTCTACTGCAAGTGAGTTCAATGCTTGCCTTCAT
>NW_024689015.1:0-899 GCF_008729295.1 Plectropomus leopardus | reverse complement strand
GAAGAAAATTTGGCTCTTGAGGAACTTAGGAACAATAACAACATCATTATTAAACCAGCTGACAAAGGGAGTGTGGTGGTGGTGATGGACCTTGACCAGTATTTATGGGACGGACGTAGACAACTGAGTGATACTATAGATACCCAGAAGATTTTATTTCCTTCCCAAAATCCATAAGGATCTGAGCACTTGGAGCAAACCGTTTCAAACTCCTCCAGGGCGACCTATAGTGTCTGACTGTAGCAGCGAGACATACAGGTCTGCTGAATTTATTGATTATTATTTAAACCCATTGGCAAAAAAACATAAAAGCTATATTAAGGACACTTGTGATTTCATAGATAAAATTAAAAACCTCACCATCCCCACAGGGTCCCTTTTGTTCACTCCTGATGTCGAGAGCCTTTACACTAATATAGACACACAAGAAGGCATCCAAGCCGTTAGAGACATTTTTAATAAATTTCACGACAAAAGAAGACCAGATAAGGAATTATTCAAATTATTGGAAATTAATCTGACCTGCAACGATTTTGAATTTGATGGACAATTTTTTCTCCAAATAAAAGGTACAGCCATGGGCAAGAAATTTGCTCCAGCATACGCTGATATTTTTATGGCCTCATGGGAGACTGCAGCTTTGGACAAATGTGATTAAAAAAAAAAAAAACTTGCATTATTATAGATACCTTGATGACATTTGGGGTATTTGGACTTATTCTGAGGATGAATTTGCTGCTTTTTTGGACACCTTAAACAATCACAATCCCTCTTTCAAATTAAAAGCCACAACACATCGTAATTCGGTTAATTTTTTGGACACAATCACATTTAAAGGCACCAAATTTACACTACACAATCAATTGGATGTTAAAGTTCACTTTAAGGACACGGATACA
>NW_024689014.1:0-726 GCF_008729295.1 Plectropomus leopardus | reverse complement strand
CTCTGGGTTATGGGCCCAGCACGCTTCCGCTGCGCCACTCTGCTCAATGCTTCAGATTGAGGGGTTTGAAAATATATGGCAGTTTCGTGGGAATCTGTTGGAACTTGTGGTAACTAAGATTTTGGAAGCTTACCAGTCTCAACATAGAGCATTTGGTGACCCTTTCAAGTTTTTCCCCCATTCCAAAAAAGGTCCTTGAGGTTGTCCACTTAAGCCAAAGGGGGATTCACATGTAGATGGATGGAGAGGATAGAGACATCCGGCTTAGTCAAGGCATTTACTGTTTACAAAGTTACTTACTCGTCCTAGCATATTGTCAAATGGCAGTGGTAGTATTAGATCACTTACCTCCAAAGAGACTGAAGCCTTACTCCAGCGCCCTCGACCATTCAGCCACACTGCCTTATTATCAGGCCCCTCCTTCTGTGCCGATCGTGGTGCTTGACAAAATTGAGACAAGTTTCTCAACGGGCAATGATTATTGCTCCTTCAACAGTGCTGCCATCTAAATACCTTCAAATAATCAGCTTTGACAGTAAGTCTTTCAAGTTTTCCTGCCAACTTGAGGTTGTAGCAGTCACATTATTTCTCCCACACTTGTCTTGTCACTAATGATGTCTCTGGGTTGGTTTGTCCTGCTTGCACATTGTCAAATGGCAGTGGTGGGATTTGAACCCACGCCTCCATAGAGACTGGAACTTTAATCCAGCGCCTTAGACCACCCGG
>NW_024689013.1:0-482 GCF_008729295.1 Plectropomus leopardus | reverse complement strand
CATTTGAGAAATAAATAAATAAAAATAAAAATGAATAGAAATAAATTGATGTATTTCTTCCCCTCGTACTTTTCCAAAAACATAAAAATATATTTATCCTATAACTGGATTGTTTGTCCAGTTTTTGATCTTATATAAAGTTGAACATCCACCTAAAATATTTTTAATATTTTTTTTAAAGATTTTTTTTTATAGTTTCTTCTTCTAATTCGTAGGAAGTACAAACATTCGCAATATCATTTTTTTCTTACTGGATATGTTTGATGCAAAATCTTAAAGGAAATCTCTGACTTTATTATTAAGACAAAATCTGTCCCCAACTAACCAAACTTTCTGTCAGCTGAGGTCAAATTTATTTACAAGGATTTTAATCAATTTTACCCTGTTTTTATAAACTTTTGTTAAGATTCAAAATGTTATTTGCATATAAATGAATTGAGATTATTATTTAAACTCTAAATCTGGAATATGTAAAATAATAT
>NW_024689012.1:0-785 GCF_008729295.1 Plectropomus leopardus | reverse complement strand
GTATATAAGCTATCTACATCAATAGTGAAAAGAATAGAGTGTTCTGGAATAATTATGTTTTTAATTTTTTCTATAAAATCGTATGTATCTTTAATATAACTTTTATGTAGTTTGGCTAGTGGGTTTATAAAATAATCAATAAATTCAGCTGATCTATAGGTCTCGCTATTACAATCCGACACTATGGGGCGTCCAGGTGGAATTTCGAAGGGTTTGGGCCATTTACTGGGATCTTTATGGATTTTGGGGAGTAAGTAAAACCGTCTGGGCCTTGGTTCTGTATCGCCAATTAAATAATTCTTTTGTTTTGCATTAATTAGTTTTTTATCATAAATTTTTTGAAAGATCTCCACAATTTCTGTTAATGTCTCCATATAAATAGGTTTGTTTAATTTAGAATAATATTTTTTATCTTCTAGTTGTTTATGACCTTCCCATAAATATTGTGTCCTATCCATCACAACGACCATGCTGCCTTTATCGGCTGGTTTAATAATAATGTCAGGGTTGTTAATCAATTCTTTAAGGGCGATTTTTTCTTCTGGAGTTAAGTTGGGTCGTGTGCTCTTTATATAAAACGAATTTTCAAAATATGTAAGGTCTAATTTGATTAAGTCTCTGACATAATCCGGGAGTTGAGAATCAGGGGGAGTCCAGCCCGAGGATGAAGTGAAGGGTTGTTTTTGGGTGGACTCGTCGTCCCCATGATAGGCCCATAATTTCAGCCGTCTGTGGTACTTTTGTAAATCCAATCTGGTCTGTGGCGTTAGGTTTTTATTGCTCAT
>NW_024689011.1:0-544 GCF_008729295.1 Plectropomus leopardus | reverse complement strand
GCTTATTGGAGGTTCATTTCCTGGAACTGACCTCCACCACCGATCGCGCTTAACCTTTGCACCCCACAGTCAGGGCACTGTCTGGGGCGTGTGTCCGAGATACTTAGCGCATGTAGGTCCTTTTCCTGGAAGTGAACTCATCCACCCCTGAGTGTTTGCCGTTGGTCCCCTCAGTCAGGGCACTGTCTGGGGCGTGTGTCCGAGATACTTACTGCATGGAGGTCCTTTTCCTGGAAGTGAACTCATCCACCCTTCACTCTCACTCTTCACTCTTTCCACAGGGAAAACACTTGAGTAAATTGATGTCAAAGGCGAAGAAACTGGCCATCAGGGAAAGCCTGAAGAAATACTCTGGAACACCATCACTGCCTCGAACATCAAGACGCACTGCACCTCCATCAACACGCCTGGTGCCTCCATTACCACCCCCTGCGCCTCCATCACAACCCCCGGCATGTCTATCACCACCCCCTGCACCTCCATCACAACCTCCTGCTCCTCCATCACGTCAACATCACGCCTCTCTGCCTGCTCTTGAACCTCA
>NW_024689010.1:0-790 GCF_008729295.1 Plectropomus leopardus | reverse complement strand
AAAAAGACTAACTTTGGAAGATAACAACTGGATTTGTCAAAGTAAAAGATTTGTCCCCCAGCAGTTCCACTGAAAAGGTAGAAGTTATTGTCACAGCCAGTATGAATTCCATTAGAGGTAGCAGTAACCATTAACACTTTCAATACACATATTGACATGAAAGTTTTTTTAAGACAGACTGGAAAATGTGTACCTGTCCTTTAATCCTCAGAGGCTCCTGGCACACGTGAATATGTGTGAATCTGCTTGTATCTATGTGACAGGTGCCTGTGTCAGTGTGCAGTGACAGCTGTCCTCCAGGAACTCGTAAAGTTCTGCAGAAAGGAAAACCCATCTGCTGTTATGATTGTATACCATGTCCTGAGGGAGAGATCAGCAATGACACAGGTACCTCTGTTGCTCTAACACATAACTACTGTACAACATCCAAAATAAAGTATGACACTGCCAAATGATCCTTTTTATTTATCTTTTTTACAGATTCCCCTGATTGTTTCATTTGCCCCAAGGAGTTCTGGCCTAATGCAGAGAGAGACACTTGTCTCCCAAAGCCTGTCGAGTTTCTTTCCTTCAGCGAGGTCCTGGGAATAATCCTGACTGTATTCTCAGTTGGTGGTGCCTGTCTTGCCATTGTAACAGCAGTGGTTTTTTATCGTCACAGGACAACCCCGATTGTCAGGGCCAACAACTCTGAGCTGAGCTTCCTGCTGCTCTTCTCCCTGACTCTTTGTTTCTTATGTCCATTAACTTTCATTGGAGCACCCTCTGAGTGGTCCTGCATGCTGCGCCA
>NW_024689009.1:0-1051 GCF_008729295.1 Plectropomus leopardus | reverse complement strand
AAAACACAAAGAGCGACAACCTGTTGAGCTGTTTGAGCTGCTTTTTTGCAGATCAATTATTCAGTTGTTTAGGCTATCAAAAGTGAGAAGATAGTATAAAATTTAAAAAAATCAGTACAAAAGCAGAACCTGGTGGCAGCAAATGTTTGATGAAAGTGATAAATCAATTACTGATTATTTTTCATTTGATTGACTAATGCTTTTAGCACAAGAAAAGTATTACTTTTCATACTTTTGAGTGAATTCTGTGCAGCATAATATAAAAAAAATACTCAGAAAATATATAGAATCAACACCATATATTTTGACAGAATTTATTTATTTTTAATTTGGGAAGAAGTGCACTGCAAAAAAATGCATCGCAACAATATCTGGCCATGCAAATATTCAGAAATACAGTTTAAGTGACAGCTATGATACAAAATTAAACAAACTAAGTTCTTTTTGATTCACAAAATATTTGCATGAAAATACATTTTGAGAAATTTGCACGTTGTGGATGACCTGTAGTAATATTTACTTCTGAGTGATTAACTGTTACATCTAAACCATGTAAACACTTTTCCCCGGGTTCTAATTAAAATATAAATCATGGTTTTATTATAATCATTCATTTTGTTGTTCCAGTATGGACCAGAAAGTGATGCTCAGTGCTCCAGGATGCTTTTTTGCACATCATGTATTTAATAATAAACTAACTGGAAAAAAATAGAAAATTACGACACTGAAGAACAGTGTCAAAAACTACGTTGTAGCATGCAGAGACACTGAAAAAAGCAAAATAAAGATTCTGAGTTTCACTGCAGAGTTACAGCGTGTTTGATAACGGTAAATCTCAGTCTGGGTGATTTCCACTTGTGCTTTCAGAGGACAAAACAGAGTTTGCGGTGAATCCAGCGTCTTTACAGAGGATGAGTTCAGTTCCCAGTTTGTCACCTTTTAGTCCACAAAGAAAGAAACTTTAATCCCTGATGCACCGTCTCTGTCGATGGAGACTTTAATAGGAAATCCACATTGGACCGAGCATAAAGAGCAAAACTAAGCCCCAAAC
>NW_024689008.1:0-421 GCF_008729295.1 Plectropomus leopardus | reverse complement strand
GCGACAAAACAAGCCGGAAATGGACAAAATGACGGACAGCACGAAACGGTTAGGGAGCTACTTGAAGAAGCTGGGCTGGAAAATTCAAATCTCCCGCCAAATCCTGTGATTGGAGAGCAGGGATCAGGTGAGGCGGGAGAAGGGGAGGGACCTGCAGTTGCCCCACCAGAGGAGAGTGACGAGGAGATTGGGGTAATTCAGGCAGTGGGCGGAGCTAACACAGAAGAAGAAAATGATTTGTCACAAGGTGTAAGTGAGGATGCCACCCTCCCCGATGCCCAGCAGGCCAAGAGGCCTCTATCAGAATTGTCCTCTGACTCTCCAATAGTCTCAGAGAAGAGGGGAAGAGCTGGGTACCCCTCAGACAGTTCATCTGTGGAGGAGCCCAGAGTCTTCCCCTCCGATTCACCCAATGAGGTCT
>NW_024689007.1:0-695 GCF_008729295.1 Plectropomus leopardus | reverse complement strand
GAGACTGGAGATATAGTCAGCCTGCAGTCTTTTAACTATGAGGAGACTAAAACGTTTCAGTTTAAAGTTCAGGCCACAGACTCTGGTGTTCCTCCACTCAGCAGCAACGTGACTGTCAACGTTTTAATTCTAGATGAAAATGACAATAATCCAACAATTCTTGCACCCTATTCTGAGCACGGCTCCGTTAATAGTGAAAGCATCCCCTATTCTGCTGAAGCGGGATACTTTGTGGCAAAGATCAGGGCTGTAGACGCAGACTCTGGATACAACGCACTGCTCTCTTATCACCTCTCTGAGCCCAAAGGAAACAACCTCTTCCGGATCGGAACCAGCACCGGAGAAATCAGGACTAAGAGGAGAATGAGTGACAATGACCTGAAGACTCACCCCTTGGTGGTGCTGGTTTCTGATAACGGAGAACCCTCCCTGTCAGCTACTGTGTCTATTGATGTGGTGGTGGTTGAAAGCACAGCTGACATCCAGACTCAGTTCAGACATGTGCCCATAAAGGAGGACAGCTTCTCGGACTTGAACCTGTATCTGCTGATCGCCATTGTGGCGGTGTCAGTGATCTTTCTGCTCAGCCTCATCACTTTAATAGCTGTCAAATGCCACAGGACAGACGGCACTTTCAGCAGGTACAGCGCCCCAATGATCACCACCCACCCTGACGGGAGCTGGTCTTACTCCAA
>NW_024689005.1:0-468 GCF_008729295.1 Plectropomus leopardus | reverse complement strand
TTCAATTGTACCAATGAGTACAAATAAGGGAAATCAGTTTTCTATCTCCTAAAATCTTCTAAAATCTTCTTAGTCTTCTAAATCTAAATCTTACAAGGTCGCATTGAACACATGGTGAGAAGATGATTTTCGCTCAGTGCTCATTTGAACTGAATGAAGCTTGAAGGAATCATTAAGTAACTCATTGAAACCTCCGTCAGTCTTCTTCACCACCTGTTGATACGTTGCAGTTGTTTGTCGGCAAATGGCTGGATGTAAACAGGTCCTGTGACGTCCATTATATATACGTCCATGATGACTGATGTGTGTGTTTGTTTGTTTGCCACCCACCCACCCGCTTGGTTCTCTGGTCTCCGGAAAGTCAGCCTGGCGCAATCTCAGTCAGTTTCGCGCTTGCGCAGCGGGCTCGGACAAGCCAGAGGTGTCCGAGCCCTACGCGAAACAGCTGGCCTGCAACATGTAGCATGA
>NW_024689004.1:0-839 GCF_008729295.1 Plectropomus leopardus | reverse complement strand
CATTTCTCAGATTTAAGGACGTTTCTGGGACTTGTTTTGATCAACAAACTCTATGTTGATGCTGTTTTATGCTCTCTGGCACCTTCTGGACACTAAAAGGACAAAAACAGTTCCCAGTGTGAGTCCCAGATTTGTCCCGCGGGCCGCAGGTTGAGCATCAGTGATGTGGAGGTTTGTTGTGAGTGAGTGTGGAGGTGAGAGAGCAGAGAAACAGGAAACAGAGAGTTCATCAACATGTTGAAGGTGAAACTGAATCAAATGAGACGTCAAGTGTTGAGTGAGATACCTTTTCATGCTGGAGATCACCTGCAGCGTCCTGGTGGAGACACACAGAGACAGAGACAGAGACAGAGACAGAGAGACAGACGTGTCCATCATGTAAAGCGTCTGCTGTCAGATTAGTTCAGTCTCGATCAGAGAAAAGTTGGTAAATGTATAAAAACTGAAAATCTTCTGACAGTAAAAAGAAAAATCTATGAGGAAAAGAAATCAGATCATCTCTGAGATTCAAGAGGTAAATATACAAAAAAATTTAATATTCTCTGACATATACGTGGTAAATTTACAAGAAAAATCCTGGAAACAGTTATTATTCTCTGAGAATGACGTGGTAAATTTATGAGAATAAAACATGGATCATCTCCTTGAATTAAGTCTTTAACCAACAAGAAAAAGAAAGGAAAACTAGGATTAAAGTGGTACATTTATGACAAAAATATTAAATATTCACTGAGATTTAAGAGCTACATTTTCATGCACACAAACTTGAATTTTAAGCATTAGATGAAATAAAATTTTACAATATTCTTTTGTAGTATTTACCACTTTAATGTCTTAAT
>NW_024689003.1:0-871 GCF_008729295.1 Plectropomus leopardus | reverse complement strand
CCGACGTTCAGACACGTCCCGCCCAGCGTGGGATTTTTCTCAACACACACTGTCTGTCGGAGGAGAAAAACCCAGCAGAGAGGTCGACGTTAATGCAGAATGTTAACAGAAGATCTGAATTATTTATCATTAAAATAAACTGTGAATAAGATGTTTTTCTATCAGACAGGATGGAGAGAAAAAAAGGGTGGGTGAACACCAGAAGTTGAGCTGCCCGATTACAGGAGGAAAATATATTTTTTCTTTCTTTTTTTATATTGTTTTTTGTTTGCTTGTTGATTGTTTTTAACGTCTTTGTTCATATTCGGCATCAACTGATTCACCGAGGTTAAGGTAAAGGCAAAGGTTTGAATGATTGAATGAATAAATGCTTGAGAGTTGACTGTTTACAACATAATTTCTTTAAAAAAAACTATTTTCCGGCGACCATGCAGCACGACGACAACTGTCACGCAACATCATCATAATAATAATAATACATTGAATTTATATAGCACCTTTCAGGAACTCTTACAAAAAAAACCCAAAACGCTACATTACTAATACACTTTTGAAATAGCTCCATCAAGTTTTGATATATTTTTAATGTTTAAAGCAATGGCACAGATTGTGTGTTGACATGCGCCATATTCAAATGTTTTTGTTGCAGAGATTCTCATTAAAGAAGAAAAAAAAAACGTGAATTTGATTTTTGAGAGTTTTCTGACTTCTGATGATCGAGTCTTTCAAATTACTTCATCTTATCAGGGAAGCTAAAATTTAAAAGTTTATGAAGAGATCAAACCCAGTGCTGCTGTTGCAGTTTTGCCTAAAATTGTTTCAAAATATCAAAGGACAAATTTTTACTTCCGTGTTTGCAGATGTTTTACGA
>NW_024689002.1:0-763 GCF_008729295.1 Plectropomus leopardus | reverse complement strand
TTCAAAGGGTTAATAATGATCACAAACTGCCTCACAGTCTGAATGTGCCACAGGAGGAGTGTGTGTTTGTTCAGAGAGGAAAGTTAAAGTATAGAAACGCGTCTTTTTTGTGTATTTTGGTAATAAAAGCGTTTATTCTTTGAGTCTGTCCTCCTCAAACACATCAGTCCAAATGTCCCCACAGTGACAGACACCGGGGGACAGACAGAGACATGGAGTTCCCCATCATGCTCTGCTTCTGCAAACTGCAGCTGACTTCAGTTTCTGATTTAAATATGAAGATTCAGAGACTCACTGCAAGAGAAACTACAAACACAAGAAGAGAGACGAACAGGAAGTTCAGTGACTCATTTCTGTCAGCAGCACAGCAGAGTCACTGAAACCACAAAGTGTTCCAGCAGAGAGCTTAAAATTATGGTTTTTAAAAAAATTATCAAACCAAGAGTTGTAGTATGATCAGCAGCATCCAGTTGATGGCTGCAGTAAATTTGGTGACACTACAGTGCATAAAAGAGAAGTTATTAAATTTTATTATTAATAAAAATTCCATAAAATTATGAAAAAATGTTTTTAATATCAAACCAAGTGTTGTAGTATGATCAGCAGCATCCAGTTGATGGCTGCAATGATTTTGGTGACACTACAGTGCATAAAAGAGAATTTATTACATTTTATTTCTAATAAAAAAATCCATAAAATTATGAAAAGAAAAAAAAAAGTGTTGTAGTATGATCAGCAGGAACCAGATGATGGTTGGACAGAG
>NW_024689001.1:0-395 GCF_008729295.1 Plectropomus leopardus | reverse complement strand
GGCTGCAGTTGTTGGAGGAGGTGTTGTGGGGACTGGAGTTGTTGGAGCAGGTGTTGTGGGGGCTGGAGTTGTTGGAGCAGGTCTTGTGGGGGCTGCAGTTGTTGTTGGAGCTGCAGGTGTTGGAGCGGGTGTTGTGGGGGCTGGAGTTGTTGGAGCAGGTGTCGTGGGGCCTGGAGTTGTTGGGGCTGCAGTTGTCAGAGCGGGTGTTGTGGGTGCTGGAGTTGTTGGAGAAGGTGTTGGGGGAGCTGCAGTGGTGGGGGCCACAGTTGTCGGAGCAGGTGTTGTTGGGGTTACAGTTATTGGAGCAGGTGTTATGGGGGCTGTAGTTGTTGGAGCAGATGTTGTGGGGGCTGCAGTTGTTGGAGGAGGTGTTGTGGGGACTGGAGTTGTTGGAG
>NW_024689000.1:0-561 GCF_008729295.1 Plectropomus leopardus | reverse complement strand
CCTATGAACTTGGTGCATGACAGTTAAAATGAATCGTCTTAACTTACATCCTAAAACCTAAACCTGGGGCATGACAGTTTGAAAATTGAATTGTTAGTTATTTATTTTGACTTACCTTATCTCACCTATAAACCAGAAACCCATGTCACGAATTAGTGAAACTTCTGCTAAACCAGTAAAACCTCTGATAAACCATTAAAATGTTTGATAAACCATTACATTCTTTTAAAGTGAATAGTAAAATAAACCAGTAGACCATACAATTAACTACGGAAATGTCTTATACACCAATAAAATATTTGATACTAGTAAACCATACAATAAACCATAAAAAGAGCTTGTAAACCTGGCATATTAAAGTTAATAAAAAAAGACAAAAAGAGAATCACATACATTTACTCTGACTTACCTTTTCTTACCTGTAAATCAGAAAGCCACATACTTAAGCAAAAGTCAAGAAAAAGGAGAAAAAGAATCACATAGTTTTACTTTGACTTACTTTTTCTTACCTATAAACCAGAAAGCTGAATATTTAAGAAGTGAAACATTTGTTAAACCAGT
>NW_024688999.1:0-835 GCF_008729295.1 Plectropomus leopardus | reverse complement strand
AAACGAGCGAAGAAAAGGGCCCAACGGGCCTGGCGGGAATTGAGTCTCTTGGCAGTCCTGATATACTCTAGGTTCTTGTGGTCAGTCCACACGAGGAAAGGGACTCCGGTACCCTCTAGCCAGTGTCGCCACTCCTCCAACGCCAACTTAACCGCCAGAAGCTCGCGGTTGCCAATGTCATAGTTGCGTTCAGCTGGCGACAATCGTCGGGAGAAGAAGGCGCAGGGATGCAGCTTGCCATCTTCGGCCGAGCGTTGGGAGAGGACTGCTCCCACCCCCACATCCGAGGCGTCGACTTCCACCACGAACTGCCCATCAGGATCGGGGATGAGGAGAATGGGAGCAGAGCTGAAGCGCCCCTTGAGGTGTTCGAAGGCGCCATCAGCTTCCGAAGACCAGCGGAACCGAACCTTGGAAGAGGTAAGCGCCGTGAGGGGGGCTGCCACCGTGCTGTACCCCCGGATGAATCTCCTATAGAAATTGGCAAACCCGAGGAATCGTTGCAGCTGCTTACGGGAATCGGGTACCGGCCATGAGGTGACGGCGGAGACCTTAGCAGGATCCATTTCCATGCTATTGTGACCAATGATGTAGCCCAGGAAAGACACAGAGGAAGCATGAAAGTCACATTTCTCCGCCTTAACAAACAGGGAGTTCTGGAGAAGCAGCTGCAACACAGTCTGTACATGGTGAACGTGTTCTTGTTTGGTCCGGGAGAAAATCAGAATATCGTCCAAATATACGAACACAAACTTATTAAGGTGTTCTCTGAGCACGTCGTTGATCAAGGACTGAAAAACGGCTGGAGCATTGGTGAGCCCGAACGGCATCACCA
>NW_024688998.1:0-2073 GCF_008729295.1 Plectropomus leopardus | reverse complement strand
TGTAACCAGTTCTTGCTACCTTGTGATAATGTAATGGAAAAGGTAAGTGTAAAGTTTTGGACCAGGTCAGAAGATTTAGGAACGGCAGGAGCCAAGGAGATGGACGACCTCAATGAAATAAAGACACAGGGCACTGTAGTAAATTATAACAGACTGTAATGAGTATTTAAATGTGTAATAAGCAGGTGGAAACCATACCATTTCTCCTGTACCGTAGGTACAGCTTTAAATTTCTGAAATCATGTAAAAACAATAAACTAAAATAACAAACTGTGGCCACAAAGAAAACAAAAATCAAAATAAACTAATACCCGGGTCTCAACCTGTCTCTCCAAATAGTACACGGATCCAGGTACCAGCTGTCGTGGAACCAGTATGTAGATGTATTGTTCAAATCCTACCAAACCCGAGGAAGGGATGGGATATCTGACTCTTCCTTAAGCTGCAGTCTCCTTACTGCAAGCAGGGAGATTGAAGTCGCTCTGGGCTAGGCTCGCCATCCAGCACTGGAAACATCTCTCTGGATTTCTCTGAAACACTCTCTGTTGGCTCCAAGATCTTCCTCCAAAGTCTTGTACCGGAACAGGGTGTTTTCCAACTCACAAAAAAAACCTGACCTACAAATAAGGCCAAGATAAAATTAACTTTATGCTAATTTTATGTGCATTCCTGATAACAGGATAAAGCTTAGTGTATAAACTCAATGCATCAATTCACATCTCAGTGTTGTACAACATAAACAGCTCACTGTAAGTACAAAAATATCAATTTCATTCATTTCCATTGAAAATGATTAACTTAAAGAGTTAATACTTGTTAGTATAAACTCAATCTCACCATAGATGCATAAAATAACCAAAAACAAAATAACAAATCAGTCAGTAGTGCCCCTTTAAAATACTGAACTTGAAAATATAGAAGCACTATGTACCTTTAACATATGGGTAAACTCCTATGAACAGTAGAAATATCAGTATTAAAGAGTAGAAATTCACAAATTAATATTTTACCTAGCAGACCAGCTGCAGGAATTGACAAGAAACACAGGACAAAAGTGCACTAAAACACATTAAACAATTCCCTCAACACGCCATAAGGATGAAGGTGTCTGCTTCTCAGCAGTATTTCTTCAAATCATTGTATTCAAGGTTTCAAAACTCACTAACACTGTTAGGACGACCCAATTTAGTTCACCACGGCAGAAATTAGCATGCCAGCTAGCAAGCTTATGGGTCGCTAACATTTTTTAGCACAGATATGGCATAAAGCATGACGAAAATTAGCATCGCGGCTAGCGGACTTATCCGCGAGTTAGCTAAATGCTAACGATGTGCTGACTCACCAGGCAAGGAAAAGTGCAACAGCATGGAGAAAGGCGTCAGGCCTCAGACTGCCCGCTGAAACGGATGGCGTTCTCCCCCTTTTCATCCACACTGCGATTTTATATTGTTGACATGAAGCATGAATTAACACAGGGAAACATATCGCTAATTAAAAATGGGTTTTTTAATTGTTTTAATACGTTTCTTACCGCTTCAGTGTCGACTCTTTTGTTCTCATTCGAGCGCTCAGCTACTGCTGATGGATCAATCTACCTTTACTGCCGTGACTAGTCAATAGACTGTCAGGAGGTGGGCTCAAACTTCTGATTGGTCACAGAGACCATAAACCTGACTCAATTGGCTAATTGACCAGTTTGTCAACAGGAACTTTCCTTTTTATTTCTTGGAGTATTTTAATCGCATGAATTTACCATTTTTATCGCTTTTTAATCCTGTTTATTTATTGAAAATGAATTTGTGTGTTTTTACCCATGACTTTATTCATATTAATTGCTTTTAAATCATGACTATATTTATTTAAAAAGCAATTGTATGAAATTATGCATGTTTGCACAGATTAGGGATTCTTTCTGACCGGTTCAGTTACTCTGGGCTACACACGCTTTAGATGGTCACGTATTTCCTCCACTATCATCCATAATTAATCATTTACATCACCTGAACATACATCACTTAGGTTCCCATTCATTTGTTTACTGTCCCTTATATGTCATACTACTCCCTCTATTCA
>NW_024688997.1:0-689 GCF_008729295.1 Plectropomus leopardus | reverse complement strand
ACGTTGACCCCCTGGATGGAAACAGGGGTCACAGGAGGCCTGGTCCTCCTCAGGTCCACCACCAGTTCCTTAGACTTTGCCACATTGAGCTGCAGGTGGTTCAGCTCACACCATGAGACAAAGTCCTCCACTACAGCCCTGTACTCAGTCTCCTCATCCCTACTGATACATCCAACTATGGCAGAGTCATCAGAAAACTTCTGAAGGTGGCAGAACTCTGACCGATAGCTGAAGTCCGTGGTGTAAAGGGTGAAGAGAAAGGGAGAGAGAACAGTTCCCTGAGGTGCCCCAGTGTTACTGACCACTCTGTCTGACACACAGCTCTGCAGGCGCACATACTGTGGTCTGCCAGTCAGGTAGTCAATAATCCAGGACACAAGAGGGGCTTCAACCTGCATCTCCGTCAGCTTCTCACCCAGCAGAGCCGGCCTGATGGTGTCAAAGGCGCTGGAGAAATCAAAAAACATGATCCTCCCAGAGCTGGCTGGCTGGTCCAGGTGAGTGTAGACTTGGTTCAGCAGGTAGATGATGGCATCATCTACTCCCAGGTAGGGCTGGTAGGCGAACTGGAGGGGGTCCAGGGATGCAGTGACCATGGGCCGAAGCTGATCCAGAATCAGGCGCTCCAGGGTCTTCATAACATGTGACGTCAGAGCCACTGGTCTGTAGTCCTTATTGCTCCTGGGATG
>NW_024688996.1:0-503 GCF_008729295.1 Plectropomus leopardus | reverse complement strand
ATTGATTTATCAGTAGCCAGCTCCTCCAAAACTGCCACCATCACTTCTTTAAAAACCTCTGCATCAGTGAATGGTTTGTTGTGGCGGGTTAGAACCCATGCTGCTTTAAGGGACGCACTTGTCACCTTTTGCTGCGCCGTGAGTCCTCGAACCAGGATCTTGCTGCTGTGTGCATATCCAGCTGTCAGTGCAGTTTTGAAGTTGCCATGCTTAGTCTCGTGGTGCCTTTGGATATTATATTCTTTGCAAACTGCAACAACCTCATTGCAGATGAGACAGACTGGCTTGGCGTTCATAAAATCAGGTAGGATGAATGCATATTTTTCTCTCCACTCTTCTTTATACCTCCTACCTTCGCTGTCGACTTTCCTTTGGACTGCTTTGGACAATGACATTTTGTCTTGCTAGCTAGCTAACTAATGTCTCACGTTATCTCGTTATCTCAGCAAAAAAAAACAATAACAGCATCAGGATGTCACGCGAGAATAGGCTGCGTTACCAAC
>NW_024688995.1:0-493 GCF_008729295.1 Plectropomus leopardus | reverse complement strand
CTGTAGAGCTAACCTCAGCTTTATGAGTTATTGATAACCGTCTCAAGATTGTTAATGTTTCCAGCTGACTTGTTTTAAAACAAATATAATATAAAAGCGTTTTAAGGTATTAAATGTTATTTACATAGGCTACATGATGTCAGAAAGACTGAGTCTAAAGGTCATTCAAGTAAAAGACATGGAAACTAACAAACAAACAAAAAACAGCATTGTTCTTATTTGAATATTTTATTCATCTTTTCAAGCAGTATATTCTTGTCACAATAACTACTTTGGTTGGATGATATATTGTTCCAGAAATAAACAATATAACAATATTATTATCATTCTGAAATGTGAGATTTTATGTCAGTGCCATCATGATTATATAAGAGCATAATAATGCCTGTAAGCTCTTTCAAACAGCAACATTATAATTATTAAGAATATTCAGACACTGGGATAGAAATATGAAAAAAACAAGATCAGTCATTGGATGCACAGAAGCCAAAAA
>NW_024688994.1:0-447 GCF_008729295.1 Plectropomus leopardus | reverse complement strand
CTGCATGCAGCAGTACATACTTTGTAAGGGCAGCTGCAGTACCTGCAGAAGCTGTACTGTGGTTTAATGTAGTGCAGCGCAGTATGTGAAGTGTGTTGTGTAGTGTAGTGTAGTATGGTGTAGTGTAGTGTAGTGTAGTGTAGTGTAGTGTAGTGTAGTGTAGTGTGGAGTGTAGTGCAAGGAGTGTAATGTAGTGGAGTGGGTTGTTAGTGTGGTGTGGTGTAGTGTAGTGTAGTGTAGTGTAGTGTGGAGTGTAGTGCAGTGAGTGTAATGTAGCGGAGTGTGTTGTTAAGTGTTGTTAAGTGTGGTGTGGTGTAGTGGAGTGTAGTGATGAGTGTCGAGTGTTGTTAAGTGTTGTGAAGTGTAGTGTAGTGTAATGTAGTGTAGCACAGTAAAGTGAGGTGTGATGTAGCGTTACCTGCTCCACAGTGTGCAGGTGGTAACAGT
>NW_024688993.1:0-784 GCF_008729295.1 Plectropomus leopardus | reverse complement strand
GCGATTTTAATTTTAGTATTTTTTTTATTGAATCTTTTATTTATATTTTTAATTTTTATCATCTGATTTAAGATTAATTTCATTCCTGGACGGAAGTGTCAGTAAAAAGTTGTTGAGGACATAAATCTGCAGTTTCTTGATAAATAAAATGGAGCTTCATAGAAATTTAGGAAAACGTGATGAATAATAATAAATGATAAAAGTTAAACAGCAGAATTCAAAAGCATCGCGTTAAAAAAAGGGAGTTGATTATGGATATAACAATTAATCTAGTTCAGTCAATAAGCTTTCCCATCTGCTAAAAAAGTACTAAAAGTAAAAAAGAAATATAGTTTAAAGCATGAGGTGACCAAAACTTTACAAACATCATTTTGAATGAGTGAAGAGTTAAAGTTTCTTTTTTTTTTAATTAATTCAATAAAATCGTTAAATTCTTCTTCAGGATCTTTGGTTGCTAAAAAAAATCTGATTGATGATCGTCAGCTGAAGGAAACATGACGACTCCTCCAAAACATGATGTAATTTAAAGAGTAAATATATAAAAGTGGTCAGATAATCACACGAGAACAACACAAACATCAGACTTCACTGAGCTGAAGCTGCTGTCAGAGAAATGTGAAGATTATAATGTGACTTATTGATTATTTTGATATTGATCACTGAGACAAACATGAACTGCTTTTTTTATTTAAGGTGCTCAGACTGTCAACTGCACACTGAACTACACACCGAACTACACACACCGAACTACACACCGAACTACACACCGAACTACACACTGAAC
>NW_024688992.1:0-632 GCF_008729295.1 Plectropomus leopardus | reverse complement strand
TACACCCAGACTGGCAGACTGACGAAGGGCGGAGTCAGCCTGCCGGTCTGGGTGTAAAGCTGCACCCCCGGTGGGTCCTGGATGCAGCTGAGGTGGCACCTCTGCGTACTCCAGATGTCCTGGATGCGGAGAGCGTTCAGCAACGGGACGTCCAGGTTGTTGTGTCCTGCTGGTCCGCTGAAGGTGTCAAGAAGATCCTTGATGAGGAGTGCGGTTTCCACGGCCCCACGTGTCCTGCGCCGACAGTGGAGCCTCCACTCCTCCTTGGAGATCCTCTTCGTCACCTCAGCGTCAGTCAGGCCAACCATCCCGTGCTTCCCCTCCAGCTCGGACCGCTTAGCCTCGGTGAGACGGCGGGCATCTTCGGGGTCGACCTCGAAGATGCAATGAGACAGCTGCCTCATGAAGGTAGGGTACAGCTCGTGGCACTCTGTGGTCACACCTGAAGCGAAGCGTCGCATCAGGTGCCAGATGTCGAGGCGCACCACGAGCTGTCCCCACTCCTGTGATAGAAGAACGTAGTGCGGTTTAATTTTCATAAACTGTTTGATTCTTTCATTTAGGTTTTTGAATGTTGTGAACACAGTGTGATTAGTGTCGTTTAAATCCTGTCGTTATTATCAATATCAACG
>NW_024688991.1:0-647 GCF_008729295.1 Plectropomus leopardus | reverse complement strand
AAATAGAAGAATAGGAGCAGAAGGATGATGGGAGAATGGAAGACAAGGTCAATAAAGGGGAGGAGGAGAAGGAAAGGAAGAGATGAAGAATAAGAAGACAATAAGGAGGTGGAGGAGAAAGAAGATAGAAAATGAAAGAGAAGAAAAAGATAAGGATGGGGATGAAATGAAGAAGAAGAAGGACAACGAATAGAAAAATTCAAAGGAGAGGGTAAAAGAGGGGAGGGGGGGCAAAGAGGAAGTTGAAGAAGGAGGACAACAAAATAAAGTGTTAGTGTAAATACCCTAGAACCTTTTATTATATTAGAATGTTGACATGGTGGTGATTATAAATACACATATTTCTTTACAGAAACATGGCAGCAAATTGTTCTTTTAAAGTACAAGAGTACTTTAATGAGCTGACACAAGCTGTGAAGCATTTTAGACAATTTTCAAGGAAGATATTTTAATGGTGAGCCAGATTGTATCATTGCCATCCTGACGCTCAACACTCCATTGATGCCAATTTCGGTGACAGCTATTTTTCGAAAGAGCTCTCCAGACAGACAGCTGAGTGTGCAGCTCTGTCCATTTACACCCATGTTCAGTTGTATGTGCCTCTGATAATCTGCATGTCAATCTCTGAATGTATCCAGACTGCAAGA
>NW_024688990.1:0-551 GCF_008729295.1 Plectropomus leopardus | reverse complement strand
GCGTCAGTCACCTGTAGAAACTGGTAGGTAATCCGAGAGTTGTGCACAGAGTCTGTGTCTAAGGCGATCACCTTGGCAACCAGGGAGCCTTTATCGGTGGATCTGGGGATCTTTTCCTCCACCACTGAGCCGTGCGCGCGCCACGGAGACACAATAACTGGAGCATTGTCATTCTGGTCCACGATAATGATGTGGACCGTGACGTTACTGCTGAGTGGAGGAGAGCCAGAGTCTCTGGCCTCAATGTGGAAAAGAAACTCCTTCTCGATCTCATAGTCAAAGGTTTTGAGTGCGTAAAGGTTCCCGTTCTCTGGATTGATGGAGAACAGCATGGACATGGAGGTGTTGGCTATCTCCTTCTCCAGGATGAAATAAACTAGATACTGGTTTTCATGGAGGTCAGGGTCAAACGCAGTGAGTGAGCTGAGCAAGGCTCCAGGTGCGTTATTCTCCATCACACGTATAGTATAAAATGACTGAGGAAACTGTGGAACATTGTCATTGACATCCAGCAGTTCTAACGTCATAGTTTCATTGTCAGATAAAGGAGG
>NW_024688989.1:0-759 GCF_008729295.1 Plectropomus leopardus | reverse complement strand
GAACAGATCCACGGAGGACGCCATCGACATAGCTCTGCATGCAGTACTGTGTCACCTGGAACAGCAGCAGAGCTACGCCAGGATGCTCTTTGTGGATTACAGCTCGGCATTCAACACAATAATCCCGGACATTCTGACCACCAAACTGACCATCCTGGGCCTCCCTCCCCCCACATGCAGCTGGATCAAAGACTTTCTGACCGACAGACCCCAGACTGTGAGACTTGGCCCCCACTTCTCCTCCACCCGGACACTGAGCACTGGTTCACCACAAGGCTGTGTGCTGAGCCCCCTCCTGTACTGTCTCTACACCTACGACTGCAGTCCGACCAACAGTACCAACATCATCGTAAAATTTGGCGATCATACCACTGTGGTCGGGCTAATTTCACGGGAAGATGAGACAGCCTACAGAGAGGAGGTCCAGAAGCTGGCGACCTGGTGCTCAGACAACAACCTGGCACTAAATACCGCAAAAACAAAGGAGATCATTATGGACTTCAGGAGGAACAGAGCTGACCCGCCCCCCCTCTACATCAACGGTGAATGCGTGGAGAGGGTCCAAACATTCAGGTTCCTGGGAGTCCAGATCTCCGACGACCTCTCCTGGACCGACAACACCACAGCGGTCATCAAGAAGGCTCAGCAGCGACTACACTTCCTGAGAATCTTCAGGAAGAACAACCTGGACAGGAAGCTGCTGCTGGCGTTCTACCGCTCGTCCATCGAGAGCCTGCTGACCTACTGCATCACCACCTG
>NW_024688988.1:0-603 GCF_008729295.1 Plectropomus leopardus | reverse complement strand
AAAACTGGAGTGCTTGTGATGTCATGTGATATAAAGTGTAGAGTTGCCCCATTGATATGAAATTGTGAAAGATTTTCTAGATGACACTGAGAACAGCCAGAACAATGTTATAAGTATATGGGAACATTTTCTGTTACAGAACTGACAACACCAATATAATAAAGTTCATTTGGGTTTAAGGGATAACAAACATTCTGTTGGTCCCCAAAATTAGGCTCTCGATGAGCAGAAGGAGCAGCTCCAGACTTTATACTTCATGACATTACAAGTCTGAGACTTCTTTCTCTAGTGTCTAGATCAGAGATATCACACATACTGGCTGATCCCTTGGCCATGGAAAAAACATACTGGAATTCCTACTTTAGATGTTCACCTTTACAATGAAGGGTTTCCCAGAAAGGACCAAAACGATATAAAGGTCAGCAACAGTATTTACTGATTAATCATAAAAATAGATTTATTATCAGACTTTTACTGGAAATTCCCATTAAGAGTTATTACAAGCACAGGATCTGTTTTACAATGTATGTGCGTGCTTTCAATGTATATGCATAAGAATGCATTTTCTTTGTTGATCAACATTACAGAAAAAAGGGCCACACA
>NW_024688987.1:0-1248 GCF_008729295.1 Plectropomus leopardus | reverse complement strand
AGGAATAAAAGTGAAGGGCACAGACAGATTGAAGGGAAACTGATTCAACTCTGTGCACAAAGTCTAAAGCTGTGCTGCCTATATGACAGTAAAATTTTAAACTTTTACCCCCCCTGCTGCTTTACACAACCCCAACACCAGAAAAAATGTTGGCAATGTATGTTTCTGCAAACCAGAGTTTGTACGTTATTGTGCACATTGAAACTTAACATTTAGACAACACTGGGTTAACGGGTGGTTAGGTTTACGCACAAATGCTACTTAGTTATGGTTAGTAAAAGATTAATTGTTGGCCCAATAGACTTTTCATGGCACTATCCTTGCTGACAGTTCCCTACAAAACACTCATTTGAATCCTGAAAAGCCACAAAAAATTTCAAACAGGTCACTTCCAAACAGTCATGTTTCAAGTCTAAAAAGCTGGGTGAAAATACAGATGGGTTGCTACAAAACACCCATGTTTAGAGCTTCAAAAGCTGCTAGCAAAAAGGCCCAAAGTTCACTGCAAAACAGTCACGTTTGGAGCCTACAAAAGCCCGTGCAAAAAAACACAGATGGGTCGCTACAAAATATCCATGTTTGGCCCCCAAGAGCTGCTGGAAAAACAGGTCACTAAAAACACACACAAATCCACAAAAGCCACTTGAAAACACAGAAGGGTTGCTTCAAAACACCTGCATCTGGAGTCTAAAAAAGCCAATGGAAAATCAGAAGTTGCTACAAACACTCAAAAGCAAAAGCATCTAGAAAAACACAGACAGGTCACTACAAAACACTCACGTTTGAACTCTAAAAGTGGCTGAAAAACCCCAAAGGATTTCTGAGCCTAACAAGCAGATGATAAAACACTGACGTAGCTACAAAATGCTCACATTTTGATCTGAAAATGCTGCTAAAAAAAAAATCACAGACAGGTCAATACAAAACATCAATATTTGGAGCCTAAAAGATTCTAAAAAAACTGCAACAGGTCACTACATAACACTAACATTTTGATCTAAAACCAGATGAAAAAACACAGACAGGTTGCTACAAAACACATTTTTAACCTAAAAAGCTGCTGTAAAAACTCAGACCGGTCACTACAAAAGCTGCTATAAAAACTCAGACCGGTCACTACAAAAAGCTGGAGCTTAATAAGCTGCTATAAAATATTGGGACAGGTTGCTATAAAACACTCTCTTTTGGAGTCTAGGACCTCCTGTAAAACCTCAATAGGTTGCTACAAAACACTGACATTTGGAGCCC
>NW_024688986.1:0-538 GCF_008729295.1 Plectropomus leopardus | reverse complement strand
TTAATGTCACTGAGCTTGTAGAAGTGCGTGTGTGGTAGAGGAACTTGCTCTTCAGAGCATTATTTTGGTAAACATCCCCTCCACCCCACCGATGTATAATCCAGTCCATCGGTTTTCCTTTACGCTGTCTGATCCAGCCTGTTGCGTAGCTGTTATCAGTCAAAGAATAACCAGAGACCTGACAGGTGATGGTCAAAGACTGTCCAGGCTGCGCGACCAGTGAGTCTGGCTGGATGAGGCTGATACTGTTCACACCTGTGGAAACACAAATCAACATTATCTCCATCATTCATCTGACTATTCAGTGTTTCTAATGTGTTTGTGAGTGAGAATCCACTGAAAGCTCCTCACAGGATCCAGCTGCCAGCAGCAGTATCAGAGCTACAGAGAACATGGTTGATGTTGAAGCTGAGCTGATGTGAGCTCTTCTGTCCTCTCACTGACACACACACACACACACACACTTCACTTCTTTATGAGGCAACACATGTGGAGGCTGATTTACATACTGATGATTGTATATTAGCTGACTGAAGTT
>NW_024688985.1:0-490 GCF_008729295.1 Plectropomus leopardus | reverse complement strand
TTTCTTACACCGCAGAGTTTCGTGTCCCTGGTACACCACAGAGACTTACACCGCAGAGAATTTCGTGTCCCTGGTACACCACAGAGACTTTCTTACACCGCAGACAGTTTCGTGCCCCTGGTACACCATAGAGACTTTCTTACACGGCCGAGAGTTTCGTGCCCTTGGTACACCTCAAAGACTGTCTTACGCTGCAGAGTTTCTTGCCCCTGGTACACCGCAGAGAGTTTCTCAGAGCAGCAGAGGCGTTCCAGAGCTCTCTGTCGAGAAAGTACCATCGAAAGTTGATAGGGCAGACATTACATTATATAATGTCATGTCTGTTAATGTTATTAAATGTAATCATTAACCATTTTCAAATATGTTTTTCCTTATTGAAAGACTGACTGAGGAGCTGGAGCGTCATCACTTAATCGTGACTGGAGCTCCTCAAAAATTCTCTTATTTGGGGAAGCCTCACCATATGTGCAGAGGCTTCCCCAAATAAGAG
>NW_024688984.1:0-936 GCF_008729295.1 Plectropomus leopardus | reverse complement strand
TCACATGATAACAAACTAAACAATCTTCATGACAACTGAGAAACTCCTGTATAGTGTATAAAAGAAGTGGACATAGCCAACGTGATGTCAGCCATTGGTTTGGAGAATATTGTTTTGAAGCCTTGAATTTGGCGTTTTGGCCATCACCAATTTGGACTGTTGGACTGGTTTATTGTTAAAATGCTAATGCTAAATGGTAACTGATTTTGCTAGCAAAAAAAAAACAGGCTTAAAAACTTTAAAACTAAATGTTGTGTCAATTACAAAAAAAGAGATGGATATCAGAGTCCTAATAGAGTCTCTAAGTTCAACCAAATGCTGACTAAGACATTTTTAGGTGACCAAAATGATACAGTTTACTTCTATGAACTGAATACACGCTAACAGACCACGGATACATTACCTAAACTACATTGTTGCCATGGTAGCATCTTGTCTATGCATGGTACCCACCTGTCAATCAAAGCAGACATACCCTTAATTATGTAAAACTTTAAGCCTTGATAAAATGTAAACTGGTGTATACTATAAAGATTCACATCCTGAACAGATGCCATGAGTCTCTACTATACATGCTCTACAGACCTGTACATCAGGGTATTTTACACAAATCTAAACCTGGAAAAAGAGCTTTTTCTTCTTCATGCCCCAATGAGAAGCTTTCATAGGAATGAAGGACTGTATGACTGTATTCAGACTTCCCTATAATACATCCATGGTCAGCCCCCAAGGATCGTTTCTCAACTTCATCCTTCATCACTTTTTCACTCCCCACCTGTGTTGTCCTTTCTCTCTCTGTCATTTTCTCCTTTGTTCTGCCTGTCCACCCACTGCTTTCATGCTTTATTTTTTGCAATTCTCAGCTGCCTCACCCACTTTTCTATAACAGCACATTAGATTCTTTATTTGCAGCGCTCCGCTCTCACTTTACATTAC
>NW_024688983.1:0-616 GCF_008729295.1 Plectropomus leopardus | reverse complement strand
TGCCTCCGGATCCCACAGAAAGAGCTGAACGAAGTGGCTGGGGAGAGGGAAGTCTGTGCTTCCCTGCTTAGGATGCTGCCCCTGCGACCCGACCCCGGATAAGCGGTAAAAATTGGATGGATGGCAAATCGAGGAGCGTGGCACTTAGTTACTGGCTCTTGTAGTTTTAAATCTGATTAGTGTCAGATTACAGTGTAGACAGTCTGTCTTCAGGATCTGATTTGAGAAACAAATGTGATTTTCCTGCAGTCTGAAGGTAGCTGATGACATCAGAGCTCACCTGAGAGCCTGCAGCTCACCTGTCTGTGTGTCTCTGTGCTGATCAGCTGCTGCTGCCAGAATCCTCCTGATAAAATGATGCATTGCATTTATAAACCAAGTGATTAGCTGAACAAGCTGTTGATAATTTACTCTACATATAATGTCCATAATAAAATGATGCATTAGATAAGCCTCTATTGATTCCCAGAGGGGATATTCAGGTGTTGCAGCAGCAGAAAGAAATAGTCACAGATATATAGAGAAGGTAAAAAGATAGTATTTTGTTTTTTCAAAGGGAATTTGTTGTACAACAGTTGCACTACAAAGAAGAAGAAGAGGGTGCAAATATATAACG
>NW_024688981.1:0-502 GCF_008729295.1 Plectropomus leopardus | reverse complement strand
TGATGCAGCCGTCTCTGCCTGAAGTCACCACTCTCTTGGTTGTGTAACAATGTCCCGCCCACATCCCTCACTGATTGGCTACTTGGCACAAGTGAGCCAGTGACAGCCAGTCAATCAACACTGAAGCCTCTACATGCAGTGCCACAGACACAGAGGAGAAACAGAGGACTGCTTCAGTGGCTGATCCAGCAGAAAAGGTAAGGCAGTGTCAGTCGAAGTTTCAAAGCCCTTTAGGATGATTTTAAAAATACCACAACCTTGATCAATATTAGTGATAACATGCAGGCCCAGAGTCGACATTTCACCAACCTACTTGTCTAGTCATATCAAGCATACGACTTTGCAAGATAGGACTAGCATCACTCACAACAAAAAAAAAAAAAAAAAAAAAAAAATGTGAGTGAAGATGACCTGAAGTCCCTTGCTTAATTAAATAAAAATATGACATAGGTAGGCTGTAGCAAGTATAAGGGAGGAAAACCTGCAGTTTGGCTGTTGAGAT
>NW_024688980.1:0-388 GCF_008729295.1 Plectropomus leopardus | reverse complement strand
GTTCATTGACTCTGGGGCCGATGTAAACCTGATCGATGAGGACCTCGGGTTGCAGTTGGATATTGAGCTGGTTCTTCTTCCACGCCCGTTACCAGCCAGCGCACTGGATGGTCACATCCTGGGGACCGTCACTCATCAGACCACCCCCATTTCCATGCTCCTGTCGGGGAAACATCACGAGACCATCCAGTTCCACGTCCTGAAGTCTCCCAGCTTACCCCTGATCCTCGGATACCCCTGGCTCCGTCGTCACAATCCGCACATATACTGGTCCACTGGGTCAATCCTGGCGTGGGGGTCAGCATGCCAACAGATCTGCCTCCAACAGCCAGACGCAGCTAGACCCGTCTCCAGGACCGGGTCCGTTCCAGATCTCTCCGGGGTGCCC
>NW_024688978.1:0-696 GCF_008729295.1 Plectropomus leopardus | reverse complement strand
GGACCAAAACGATATAAAGGTCAGCAACAGTATTTGCTGATTAATCATAAAAATAGATTTATTATCAGACTTTTACTGGAAATTCCCATTAAGAGTTATTACAAGCACATGATCTCTTTTACAATGTATGTGCGTGCTTTCAATTTATATGCATAAGAATGCATTTTCTTTGTTGATCAACATTACAGAAAAAAGGGCCACACATATAGAATAAAGCGACGGTGGTCCCAAGTTGGCTGGTACATAATGACACAAGTTCCCTTTTGGATAGGACAGAGTGATATTCACACTCCACCATAGATTAATGAAAAAGAAATAGAAAGGTGCATTTTGTAAAGAGAAAAATATCTAATACAAAAATGTATCTATTCAGTAAAGCTTCTCATTGTTTAGTAAATTGGCACCAGAAATGTTGCCATTGTAGCTTTTTAAAATAAAGGCTATAATGTGAACACAATTATAACTTGTCTTAATATTCACTGTGACGTGACAGATGAGCTCGGGTCCGGCGGAAGTTGGCAGTGTTTCTGGATTTTGCTGATATCTGGCTTTCACTTTGCATAGTTAAGTCTTAATTTGCATTTATAGTTACAGTGATAAACTGTGTCCACTGTCAGTGGTTTTTAGTGTCCCCGAGCTCATTGTGTGATATCCTTCAGTCATGTTGGTATTTAATGCAGTGCAGCTTTATGGGTC
>NW_024688977.1:0-676 GCF_008729295.1 Plectropomus leopardus | reverse complement strand
TTTCTTCTTAAGTTGCTCAGTGCCTTTGCCCTTGTTTTTGAAGGAAATCAAGCCTATTAGCCTGTTTTTTTAAAGGTTAAGAAAGCACATAAATCATGTAAGGACTGCCATTACTAGAAATAAATGTCTCTTTAGGTAGTCTCACAAACATTGACCACTGTGGTAGCTGAGCTCATTTATTCAGTTCTCCTGCACTGCAATGGAATAAGATAATCATGTTATTAGCGTGCTGTAGGGATGGCAGTGTTGCTGGTCCACAACTTTGGTCCAGATAGAAATATCTCAGCAACTGTTAGAGGGAGTGCCATGAAATTTGATACAGATATTCATACTTCCCACATGATGAATCTTAATGACTTTGGTGATGACTTTTCCTTTGAGGCAAACAGCAGATTGACATGTCTGGCTTTAAATGAAATCTCTCAACAACATAAATTGCCATAAAATTTAATGCATACATTTAGGTTCCTCTTAGGATTAATTGTAATAACTTTTTATCTGTCACCATCATCAGGCCAAAATTTCCATTTGTCTTAATATTAGTGACCTTATAGCTGCAAAACTAAGACTGAGCTGATTTTTCATGTAGTTTCACTATTTAATATTGTACTGGACTTTCATATAAATTACTTAAACCTTATTAAAGGAACTGTTTAGCCACTAAAATAAAAATAAA
>NW_024688976.1:0-1082 GCF_008729295.1 Plectropomus leopardus | reverse complement strand
TGATCAAATAAAGTTCGATTAATCAATTACTTATTTCGAAAAAAAAAGAAACTTATTTAAAATAATACAAAACAACATATTGCAAATACTTACATCATTTCATAACAATTAATCGCTTAAATTTCTCGTGTTCTATTAAATTCCCAACGACCGATTAATCGATCGTGGATTAATCATCATCCATAATCCTAAACTTGATAACAGAAACCCTCTGAAGTTAGAAGAAGTTGGCTTCTTCAAAGTCAAACTGAATTTGTGTGAATGGACGCTGGGCTGTCGGGTAGATATGTTATTTGAACGCGTACCAGGATGTGGCGTAGAGCACGAAGACGCTGGCGGCCTGGGAGATCGCTCTCCTGGCTTCCTTCGACACGTTCACGCCGTCTGGGAGCTGAGAGGAAAACAGCAGAGTTTATCTCTGAGCTGCAGCACACGGTCATTTATCACAACGAAGAGAAGATTTATTCACTCAGAGACAACAAATCAGATTTGATACACCGACCGTATGTTTGCTTCAAAAATAACCGCAGACTTAAAGTAAATATATTTCTGCAAATTACACGAATCCGCCGATATGTTGTTCAGTAGCAATAATATTCAAGAGAAAAAAAATTAACTTCAATATAGAAAAGTTAAAGTTAATTCAGGGGAAATTTTGAGATACTTGTACTTTATATGTGTATTTCCATTTTATGTCACTTTAAGCTTCTGAGCAGTAAAATCATTATTTAAGAGATATCAAAAGCTTGAAGGTTTATGAGGCAGAAAAGTTTCCAAAATTGGCTTGACACTGAAAAAATCCTGTCTTGTTAAATACTCACAGTCATACTGCTCTGCACACAAAATGTGCTTTTCAAAATCAGGCTATTAAAAATATTATACATTAATATGGATTATTTTTGCTGATTTTATGGAAATGTTCCTGTACTTTATTTATTTATTTATTTATTTATTTTACAAATTTCTAGCTAATTTTGGGTCGTTTCTTCTTTAGTTGCCCATCGCTTTCTTCCCAAAAAATAATTTTAAAACACTAGAGGAAAATATCCAGAACACTATAATTGCAACTGGATATTTAAAAT
>NW_024688975.1:0-527 GCF_008729295.1 Plectropomus leopardus | reverse complement strand
AAACAAAATTCCTTGCGGTTGTGATTGATCATAAATTATCATAGAAAAAACATTTTGATTATATTAGAGGGAAAATCTGTAAGTCAGCAGGAATCCTGTATAAATCTAGGGATGTATTTAATTATTAGGCCCAACATATAATTTATTGCTCACTTGTTTTACCTTACATGTCTTACTGTGTAGAACTTTGGGGATCAACCTTCAAAACAACTAAAAACTCAATAGTTTCCCACCATTTCTAAATTCTCATGTTTGAAATTTAATGACTTGTTTTATTGTAAAATAATGCAAATAATGTTCAAAGCAAAATCAGTGTCACTCCCAGACTCTGAGCAAAAGTTCTTTTTAATACGGGAGAGCAAATATGATCTGAGAGGTGTTTATAGGTTTACTGTACAAAAAGCTAAAAAGGGATTTAAAAGGAGGTGCATCTCTTTTATTGGGGTCAATTTTTGGAATTATAGAAGTATAAGTATAGTGATAGTATAGTTATAGAGTATAAGTTTAAAAATGTGTAATTCACTTTT
>NW_024688974.1:0-485 GCF_008729295.1 Plectropomus leopardus | reverse complement strand
GCCGAAGCCGATTGGCGAGCCTCAGCTGCGTTGGAGGTGAGCTGAGCTTCATGCTGCTGTAGCATCCCCTCAACGCGGGCAAGACGGGAATGGAGAGCGGCGTTATCTGCTGGGTCCATGTTTGGCCAGATTGTACTGTAACGGGTGCTGTGTGGACCCAGATGCAGTACACCGGTAAACTGGAGTAGTTGGTAATGACGTTTATTAAACCCAGCACAAATCAAACATGCAGCAAGGAGAAGCAGTTCGGCACAAAGTTCGTTCTTCGGGTCGGAACCCCAAACAAAGTCTATGGAGGGCGAACGATGCGAAGAGACGAAGCTTACTGCACTCGGCGTGAATGAGGAGGAAACCCCGTTGTCCGACGGCTTGACAGCACGTGTGGAGGTACCGTCGAGGAGATGGCGGAAGAGTGGTCGGGGACAGGCGGAGGTTTCGAAGCCAGAGGAGCAGTCCGAGAATGCAGCGGTACCAGTGGGGATTAA
>NW_024688973.1:0-405 GCF_008729295.1 Plectropomus leopardus | reverse complement strand
CGGTTGAAAAAACAGTCCAAAAAGTCAATATTTTCAGCGTTTTGAAATAAAGTGAAATTTCGCCAAAATGAAGCAAGGCTATAGCACAGGGAAAAACGTCAAAAAAGTGATCTCTCCAAATGTTACAAAACTCATACAGCAGTATGTTTAGGCAGTTTATAGTATAGTCGGTTGAAAAAACGGTCCAAAAAGTCAATATTTTCAGCGTTTTCAAACAAAGTAAAATTTCGCCAAAACAAAGCAAGGCTATAGCACAGGGGAAAACGTCAAAAAAGTGATCTCTCCAAATCATCACAAAACTCATACACCAGCATGTTTAGGCAGTTTATAGTACAGTCTGTTGAAAAAACGGTCCAAAAAGTCAATATTTTGAGCGTTTTGAAACAAAGTAAAATTTCGCCAAAA
>NW_024688972.1:0-635 GCF_008729295.1 Plectropomus leopardus | reverse complement strand
CTGGAAGCGCAGGTCGGTCTTGAAATCCTGAGCGATTTCACGGACCAGGCGCTGGAAGGGCAGCTTGCGGATCAGCAGCTCGGTGGATTTCTGGTAACGACGGATCTCACGGAGAGCCACGGTACCGGGCCTGTAACGGTGAGGCTTCTTCACTCCGCCGGTGGCCGGGGCGCTCTTACGAGCAGCCTTGGTGGCCAGCTGCTTCCTGGGAGCTTTGCCTCCGGTGGATTTACGAGCGGTCTGCTTGGTTCTTGCCATGACTTATTATTTCTCTGCTAACAGTAGAAATGTGCAGCTGAAAGAGGAGACACGCTGCTCTTAAACTGTGGGACCGGCTGTCAGACGGTGACGCTGCTTCAGTCCTCCGCCCCCTGATTGGTGAGCGGCCCCTCCTGGAGCTCAGCACCGCCTCGAGGAGCGGCCCACCGCCCCAATCTCCGCTGCTTATTGGCCGAAGAATACTTTCAAAAAGTCCGCCAAAACGCACTGTGGACCCCTGCTTCTCTGCTTCAGCCTCTTTTCTGGTTGGTCTGACAGGAACCGTCCCGCGCTCTGTGGGTATATAGAGGAGGGTCCCAACCGCTGAACCACATTTTCTCTGAGTCTCAACTCTAGAAATCATCAGTATGAGTGGT
>NW_024688971.1:0-688 GCF_008729295.1 Plectropomus leopardus | reverse complement strand
CGAGAGTTCAGTCTTTTTGGCGGAGCGGATGTACTCGAGGTTTTTGTACGTTGCAACTGTTTGCGTGTGTCCGGAACGGGCCAGGAGGTCACCGCCGAGACCTTGTCAGGGTCCATTTCCATGCGGTTGTGACCCACGATGTACCCCAGGAAAGAAACAGAGGATGCGTGGAAGTGACACTTCTCCGCCTTTACGAACAGAGAGTTCTTGAGGAGAAGCTGCAGGACCGACTGGACGTGATGGATGTGTTCCTGTCTGGACCGAGAGAAAATCAGGATGTCGTCCAAATACACGAACACAAACTTATTCAGGTAGTCTCTGAGGACGTCGTTGACGAGGGCCTGGAAAACGGCCGGGGCATTAGTGAGACCGAACGGCATCACTAGATACTCATAATGTCCAGTAGGGGTGTTGAAGGCCGTTTTCCACTCATCCCCCTCTCTGATGCGGACCAGGTGGTAGGCGTTATGAAGGTCCGGCTGAGTGAAGACGGTGGCCCCTTGTAACAGTTCAAACGCAGAGGCGATGAGGGGGAGAGGGTAACGGTTCTTCAGGGTAATGTCATCCAGCCCCCTATAGTCAATGCAAGGTCGTAAAGAACCATCTTTCTTCCCCACGAAGAAAAATCCTGCCGGAGCCGGATTTTTCTTCGTGGGGAAGAAAGATGGTTCTTTACGACCTTGCATTG
>NW_024688970.1:0-879 GCF_008729295.1 Plectropomus leopardus | reverse complement strand
AGAAACGTGCGTACGCCAGCTATGAAGTTGGCGTGAGGCACCGCACACTTCCACGGTCATTTCACTCTTGATACATCTGAACTTTGCCGTGAGAAAGAGCGTACGCCACGTTTTTGTGCGTACGCACCCTTTATACATGAGGCCCCTGGTTAAATACTGCGCGCTTTTTCGACAGAAATGGTAGAAGTGAGACTGGCCTGTAGTTTTCAACCTGGGCGGGGTTGAGATTAGGCTTTCTGAGCAGTGGGGTGACACGGGCTTGCTTAAAAGTAGCAGGAAAAGTGCCAGTTTTTAGGGAGGAATTGACAATGTGTGTGACTGCAGGTTTGATAGTGGGCAGGATGGTCTGCAGTAGGGCTGCAGCTATCGAATATTTTAGTAATCGAGTATTCTACTGAAAATTCCATCGATTAATCGAGTAATCGGATAAAACATATTTTTGTTTAGTTAAAGAGCAATTATAAATATACATGAGACAATAAGACATTTCACCTAACAATGAACCATTGGTTTCCTTTTTTAACTACCCAGTTAGCTTTATTATGTTATTATTTTCCACCCTCATCACTCTGCAGCGCTGTGTTTGTAGATTAAATAAAGCCTGTATGAAAGGCACGTTAGCCACGCATCGACAGTAGTCATAATTAATAGAAACCTAGCCCTCCGCAGGGCTAACGTTATGTTAGCAAGGTACAGTAACGTTAATCTCATTAATTAGCGCTACGTTAACTTCATTTTGCCTCGTCTCGCATCACGGTCCTCCGCTCTCGGAGTAAACAGGGGGCCTTCGGTGAAGATGCTGCAGCATTGAAGACGTACTGTTGTGGTATGCAAGCGCTGTCTCACAGTGAACACACGCAGCAGTGTTCGCCTCGGTGT
>NW_024688969.1:0-966 GCF_008729295.1 Plectropomus leopardus | reverse complement strand
CTCTGTTGACAATTCAGCTCCTGATGAAAACCTCTTTTACTCTGAAATAATTCTAACTAGAATGAGTTTCAGTTGTTTGGAGTCTGCAATCCTCACCATTAGATACAACTAAATAACATTTAAAAAATAAAATAAAATTGCTGTTAGTGTCCTGTTGAAACAGGATCGTGTCTCCCTTTGTGTGCAACAAGCAGGAGATCAAACAGTTCTTTGACAGCAGTGTTGTTGAAAAGCTAAATGCCAGCAAATATGGATTCAAGCAGAACATTTTGCAAGAGAAAAACTTTTTATGAATTTTGGAGATTAATACATCTACACTCACCGGCCACTTTATTAGGCACACCTGTCCAACTGCTCGTGAACGCAAATTTCTAATCAGCCAATCACATGGCAGCAACTCAATGCATTTAGGAATGTAGACATGGTCAGGACGATCTGCTGCAGTTCAAACCGAGCATCAGAATGGGGAAGAAAGGTGATTTAAGTGACTTTGAACGTGGCATGGATGTTGGTGGGCTGGTCTGAGTATTTCAGAAACTGCTGATCTACTGGGATTTTCACACACAACCATCTCTAGGGTTTACAGAGAACGGTCCGAAAAAGAGAAAATATCCAGTGAGCGGCAGTTCTGTGGGTGAAAATGCCTTGTTGATGCCAGAGGTCAGAGAAGAATGGCCAGACTGGTTCGAGCTGATAGAAAGGCAACAGTAACTCAAATAACCACTCGTTACAACCGAGGTATGCAGAAGAGCATCAACGCACAACACGTCGAACCTTGAGACAGATGGGCTACAGCAGCAGAAGACCACACCGGGTGCCACTCCTGTCAGCTAAGAACAGGAAACTGAGGCTACAATTCGCACAGGCTCACCAAAATTGGACAACAGAAGATTGGAAAAACGTTGCCTGGTCTGATGAGTCGATTTCTGCTGCGACATTCGGATGGTAGGGTCAGAATTTGGCGTC
>NW_024688968.1:0-466 GCF_008729295.1 Plectropomus leopardus | reverse complement strand
GTTATAATCGCTACCATAGACAATGAATGGGAAAAGTTAGTAAAGTTTCAGAGAATGAATCTCAGCAGTGACAGGTGAAGGATTTTGGAGCTCTTGACACAATAGTTGGCAATTCACTCACGTTTGTACAATAAAGTAAAGCAAACCAAAAATATACAATATATCCTAACAATTAATAAATGCGTGTGTGTGTGTGTGTTCGGTTATATGCACAACACTGATGAGGCAGTACATGGATTTGCCAAATGTGCATGAGGCTCAGCAGACTGCACAACACTATAATGAGGCACACAGAAAACCCCAGGCCTATGGAGCAATCAGCTCCTCCAGAAAAGCTGCTCTTCACTTCTCTGCCAGATCATTCTGCCTCTTTCCGTAGTGTTTCTCTCTGTTCCTTCCTCCAGTGGTTTTCCTCTGCTAACCTTCCCGTGTATCCAGTCTTTCTGCTGCTTGTTTGGAGCAAGTG
>NW_024688967.1:0-468 GCF_008729295.1 Plectropomus leopardus | reverse complement strand
GCCCAGACAGTAATAATCTCCAACATCTTCAGCCTGAAAGCCACTGATGGTTAAAGTGTAGTCAGAACCAGATCTACTGCCGCTGAATCGAGACGGAGTTCCAGAGTTTAGAGTTGTTGCATCATATATAAGAAGTTTGGGAGGCTGTCCAGGTTTCTGAAGGTACCAACTGAGATCAGCACCAATATTTGAACTCCCCGTGGCGCTGATGGTCACGGTCCCTCCAACACTAACAGACTTGGATTTTTCAGCCTGAGTCAGAAAATTGTTTGCAGAAGACTCTGAAATGAGAAATGAAATGTGAACCTTTAAAAAGTCAGCAGTTTAGATCATAAAACTCTCGCCAAAATGTCTGATACATTTTCAGAGTCTCTCACCTCGACTCAGAAAAGCCAACATGAAAGTCAGAGTTACTGGAAATATCATCCTGATGCAGTTTTCAGTGTGAGAGCATGAAAACAGTTCAGA
>NW_024688966.1:0-474 GCF_008729295.1 Plectropomus leopardus | reverse complement strand
ACTATAGTATTGCCTTTTTGGTGAAAAATGTCAGAATTTAAAATGTCTTAAAAACACTTGGAATCCACCTTAAATGGCGTGTCAAGACATGCCATCGCAAAATATTTTGCATAAACAATCAAAAACAGCATAAAATTGCATATTAAAAAAAACGGGCTAAAAAGTCATACTATAGTATTGCCTTTTTGGTGAAAAATGTCAAAATTTAAAATGTCTCAAAAACACTTGGAATCCACCTTAAATAGTGTGCCGAAACATGCCAAGGCAAATTATTTTGCATAAACAATCAAAAACAGCATAAAATTGCATATTGAAAAAAACGGCAAAAAGAGTCATACTATAGTATTGCCGTTTTGGTGAAAAATGTCAAAATTTAAAATGTCTTAAAAACACTTGGAATCCACCTTAAATAGCGTGCCGAGACATACCATGGCAAAATATTTTGCATAAACAAATTAAAAAACAGCGTAAAAT
>NW_024688965.1:0-1996 GCF_008729295.1 Plectropomus leopardus | reverse complement strand
TATTTCAAAATTAAAGTACCATAAATATTTCAATAATGATAAAAAAAACTAATAAATTAAACCAAATATTTTTAACAAGGTGACTTGAGAGGTTTTGTTTTTGTTTTGCTATTAAATGCTGTTGCAAATGACTTCTATTCATCTTTTTTTCTCCAGTTTTTGGATTCTTTGTTCACTGTGGAGGCATGCAAGAAAAAAAACTTTTCTTCATGCATACAATTAACAAGGGGTGAGTAATTGATAAACAAAGGTCATTTGAAGGGTGAGGTATTCCTTTATGTAAAATAAAACCAAAAAAGTAAAGTCTAAGACAGTGAATACTCCTGTAGACACTGTAACACACATCTTTTGTTCAGTGTGAAGCCTGAAGACTGTAATCTTCATTTTATACTGAGACCTGTCATGTTACTCAACTGATGAAGTCGCACATCAGAGATTTTCCTTCATTTTGAGACATGAAGAAAGTTGCTTTTATCTCTAGGCTTAATTATTGTGATTTGCTTTGCAGAAACCAGCTATTGCAGAGTGTTGTCTCCAGGCTTTTAACACCCTCCATGAGAAGTGACCTCATTACCCCAACAATCGTTGCCCTTCAGTGGCTTCCTATCAGTGTTGGAAGATTTTTACTGCTGGAAATATCTCAACATGTGCTTTTAATCCAGGACTCTTATTAGTGCCTGTAGGATTGGGTATTGTACTCAAGTAAACTGGCGCAGATCAATTTACTGCAGATTTTATCATCCATATTCCCTCTGACAGTGTTTTCTGTCACATTGTGGTCATTTTGTGGAACACCATTTGGCAACTGCTCTGCTGTAATTTGTTTTTCTAGCATGAGGTGGCAGCTGAGCACCAGAGTATCTTCGGCAAATAGTCCCATCTGCTCCTCAGAGACTTTCAACTTCTTGTTTTTATTCCACTGCAGGCACCCATGATTGTAGATGATGATTTTTTTTTAATGCCTTGTTAAACATAATCACATGTAATTGCACGCTTTAACTGCCCTTAACTGTAATAAGCCTATGTGATTAATGCTCTTCACACCAGGCGGAGAATCCAAATGTCATAAAAAAAGTTGTTCTGTGTTTGAAATTTTCATATTTACACACCCAGCTTGGGTTTCATAAGCAAAATACTCCATGTAAGACTCCAAAATAGTCATTAATTTATGCTTTAAAAAGTTGGGTTTTTTTTGCTGAATGCTGAGGTAAACTGATGATACATATCTGTAAGGGAGTGTGGTAGGACCCAACTGCAGCACAGCAGAGCAGGTGAGTAGGTGCTAATGACCTTTATTTAATCTGTTGGCAGGTTGAATGAAGAAAAGGTTAGTATAATCAGGTTGCAGGTAAGTAGGGACAGTTAGAGTTCGTAGAAAGACTGGGGTGAACTCACGTTCAAAGGTGGTAGTTCAGAGTTCAAGAGAGCCCATGGTCAAGGGGGAAGCAGAGTTGGCGTAAGACAGGCAGGTAGCGGAGCAGACGAATCCAGTAGGAGCAGGCAGCGGGATCAACAAGGACAAGCGGGTAATCGATGTACAATCAGAACAATAAACACCAGCAGCACTCACACAGTGGAGATGTTACGCTCAGCTGGAGACTCTGAAGACGGCCGGAAGAATGGCGATCTCTCCCGACAGAGCCGAAGCAGTGAACACCGCACAGCCACAGGCAGACGAGAACCAGGAAGTGCACAGGCAAAACTTGTAGTCAGAGACAGAAGGCTGTTAGGTTTACTGGGGCAGAGATGAGGAGAGGTGGTCAGAGGTGAGCCAAGTCAAAACCAGTAAAAACAGCCTGAGAGTGAGTGCTGGAGGGTCGGCATGGGACCGAAGACAATCAGGGAAAGAGTGATTGGAGTGAGGCTGCTTAAATACTGGCTTGATTGGAGATAAAGAGCAGCTGGAAGCACCAGGTGGAGGTGATGAGGCTGATGAGGGGGAGTGGCCAGGTGGAGAGAGAGGAGGGGCGTATGTGGCAAAAAATCCCACAGCAGC
>NW_024688963.1:0-626 GCF_008729295.1 Plectropomus leopardus | reverse complement strand
AGATGCTGAGAGTATCCACCCATCAATTAATCGTTTACTGCTTTACCAACCCATCGCTGCTTTGCAACACATTTTGCGAGCCGCTTATGTGTTGGCTGCCACCAAGGGAAGAGTGCTGTCAAAAAAACAAGTTGTGTTAGTCATAAAGTTAGTCCCAACCCCCTTAAATCAGCAGCCTACTTAAGACACCTGTGACATGAAGGCTGCCTTTCTCTTTGTCTGTGCCTGGTGGCTGCCACATGGTCATGTCTCTGAGTTTACTGTCTGCTGTGCACTGATGACCTGGTCATCGTGGTGTCCATTAAAATGGATTTGAGTGGTGAATTGTTCCAGACTGATTGAAGTACATCAAGGTAATTGTAGTACCTGCTCAGACACAATCAGCTGCTGTTTTTTTTTTCAGTTGTTTTGTTTTCGTTTTGTTTGCTCTGTTGAGATGAGTGTTTGTTTTAGGTAGTTTTGTAAGTGTTATTAAAATTTGCCTTTTTAGCTTGAATTAACTGGTTTAATTCAGTTTTAACCGTTTCTTTAGTAATATTTCCTTTTGTCCCCCTTACAGTGCAGTGGTTACTGACTAGCGGTGGAGGCTAGGCACTCAGGGTGGTTCCCAGCACCTTTCTGTTGTA
>NW_024688962.1:0-674 GCF_008729295.1 Plectropomus leopardus | reverse complement strand
TTGTTAAGGAAATGTTATGTGCATGAATTACCTTTTTATTTTCGAGAGTCTGTGGAGTCTCGAAGGGGGGAAATATGTAGTGTATTATGCTCAGTTTCTTAAAGTTCCTAATTTGGTCAGGCAAGGAGGCCTCAAAGTTAGTGGCCTAGGGATGTTTAGGCCTGGAAGACAAATGTGTAGAATACTGGCGCCAGGCTAGAAGTAATATGGAATAAGGCTCCTTCCAAATAAGGAGATACTTGTGGGGTTTTGTGATTGATCATAGCAGGGGAAGAGTTGCTATACGGACAAATGTATTGATGCCTGTGCGTATATAAGAGACTTGCATGAGCTGAAAGGGAGAGATTCGTATTGGTCCTGAATCCTCTCCCAGGCAGACCATGGGGCCTGGTGGATGCTGAACTTTGCTGCAATAAATTGATTATTATGCAACCGAGTCGGTGTCCGCGGAGGTTTCTTCATCTTCCACACATCATTGCTACTTGAAGAGAAACAACTACAGAACACAAACAGAATTTCTCACTTTGACAAAATGAAAAAAGCTTTTTATTCGTAATACTTGAATTCATCATCTTCACTGTTAAAATCACCTGAGTTTGTATCTTTTGTCTCTCTGATGTTTCGCCGCAGGGGCTGATGGGAGGTCTGAGGACCTGTTAGAGACCACGTGGCCC
>NW_024688961.1:0-864 GCF_008729295.1 Plectropomus leopardus | reverse complement strand
ACATCTGTCTGATATCGGATCCAAGATCACTTTATTGCTTAAAAAAAATGAAAAAGACCCACCCAACAAAAAAACTCAAAAACTAAAAAAACAGCCCTAACTCAAAATTATTTCAAAAAGAATGACAAATGTTAAAAGAAAAATCAAAATGGAAAATGATTGTTTTTTAAATAGAAAACCCCTCAAAATTATTTAAAAAGAATAAATGAAACATTAAAAAAAACTAAAATTATGAAAATGAAATAGTACTAAAAAATTTTAAAAATAAGAAAGCAGGAAAAATAAAATATGCAAAAATCTCAACATTATAAAAATCACTCCCTAAAACTAAAAAAAACCTCAAAATCATTTTAAAACACGTTAATTAGTGCCAGAGTATGTTTATAGTACGGTGAAAGACCAGGGTCAAACCGCGAGTTAGCGCTGGCCATGAAGCTGTCAGTCAGATTGAGGGAGGAGAGAGACAGAGACAGAGAAAGAGAGGACAGGATTTTGAAGTGTGTCTTTTGACTGGACCTATTGGAGTTACTAAAGTCACGAGGAGGTCCAGAAGGAGCAGCTGTGACGGATTTCGGTAAACGTTGGTTCACTGGGAGTAAACCAGCTGTTACAGATGTTACAGTGATGTGCGGTGAGACAGGGACACGCTCGTCCGACGCCGTCCACAGCCTGAGAGACAGGCCGCAGAGACGAACCGTCTGATCAAACTAACTGGTGTGAATCTCAAAGTGTCCGTTAACACACTCAGATTTCACTGAAAACTCGGAGATAAATGTCGGTGACGCTCAGCAGACCGAGTTAACGAAGTGTTTATGTGTTGCTAGGCAACAGCTGTCACGTCCAGGCTGAGGAACTATTTGTGTC
>NW_024688960.1:0-877 GCF_008729295.1 Plectropomus leopardus | reverse complement strand
ACATGGTAGATCCAGTTTGTTTATGTCATAATTTTCCATTAGAAACATTTATATTGATGAGTACAAAAATATTTTTTTGTTTTTCTGGAAAATAAAGAGCCCCAAGTCCCATGAGGCATATTTTTCAATAGGTTCTAACTAATTTATTTGCTCATGCTCATATTTATGAGAAAAGAGGCCAATACTCACAATTTTATTTCTGTCACACTTTGAATTTAATTTTCCTTTTATTGGCAGAAATTGGTTTCCACACTGCTCTTTCCTGTCAGTGCAAAATATTCGAGAGACAGCAAGCTCAATTTGCGGCAGCGGCACCTAACTGTGGCACCTCGTGTGGCACCCCCAGATGCCGCAGCTAGGTGCCGCTAGCAGTCGCAGCAGTCGCAGCAGATGCCACTGGTTGCCGAGACGTGCCGGGAGGTGCCAGGAGGTGCCGCGAGGTGCCAGTGCGTGTGCCGCGGTTTGTCGGTTGTTAATATAGCCTACTCACAAAATTAATATATTACAAGGTGACAAAATTATCTGCAGCAGCGGAAAAATCCGCCGAAAAGGGGACACGAGGATGATATCAGCTTCCTCTCATCTCACTGTCTCTCCGCTGTGTGTGTGTGTGTGTGTGCGTGTGTGCGTGCGCGCTGACAGCCTGTGAATACTGGATCTGAAGACAGAATCACTATGAAGCTTTTAATCACTGATTTGCAACTCAGCAACAGATAAAGGCTTTTAAGCTTTTTTTCTCTTTTTAATCTAGATCCATAATATACGTTTTTTTCCTTTTTTTAAATGATCTTTTTTAAAAATGTTTTTTTTAAATGAGTTGACACAAGATGTTAATTTAAGAAGGATAGGCAAAGCTTCAGCCTACACCTTTTTGGTC
>NW_024688959.1:0-871 GCF_008729295.1 Plectropomus leopardus | reverse complement strand
TTGTTGTACAAAAACGAGCCATATGGATCTGGAACTGATTATTATGCTCACACAAATCCACCATTTCTAAATTCTCATGTTATAAAATTGAATGACTTGTTTTATTGTAAAATAATGCAAATAATGTTCAAAGCAAAATCAGTGTCACTCCCAGACTCTGACCAAAAGTTCTTTTTGATACAGGAGAGCAAATATGATCTGAGAGGTGTTTATAAGTTTACTGTACAAAAAGCTAAAAAGGGATTTAAAAGGAGGTGCATCTCTTTTATTGGGGTCCATTTCTGGAATTATGCGAGTATAAGTTTAAAAATGTGTAATTCACTTTTAGTTTTTAAAAGAATGGTTTGTAAAGCAATTTTTGAAGGGTACAAACATGAATATGTTTTTTGTTGGGTTTTTTTTTTTACATTTTGAAAGGTAGCTTAAATTGATGAGCATGTAGGTTAGGCATATATAAGCATTTTGCTTCTGCATAAACCTGTTCAGTCTCTACATCATACACAGACTGTTTTTGTTTATACTGATGATACTGTTGGTGTTTATTGTATTATATTTGATGACTGAATAAAGTACTACTACTACCTCAGTATTGAGGAGACTTGGTGAACTCTGACACTGACAAATCTGTAAATATTGAATTTTAAATGTTGAAACTGATGTAAAAAAAAAAACCCAAATGCGCATTTAACTCTTGGAGTCCCTGACACAACACAGGCTTCGTGCTGGCTGTAGAAATGGATATTTTTGAATCATAATTCATCATTTTTACCATTTTACTACACATCCATACGCTGTCGGCTGTAAAGCCTGTAATATGGACGTCTTAGTGACGTTTACTAAACGGTACTGAACGTAGTATTTACTTAAAGTT
>NW_024688958.1:0-530 GCF_008729295.1 Plectropomus leopardus | reverse complement strand
TGGTTGTTTTTAGTCCTTTCTTCAACATAGTACACTACAATATGTCTTGACATGCTATTCTATGTAGTTTTCAGCCCTTTTTTTGACAGGCCATATTTTGAATTTTTTGGTCATACTATAGTATGCGATTTTTGGTCACTTCCGTGACATGCTAACATATAATGTTTTTGTTTATTTTTATTCCTGTCTTCAACATGCTACACTATAACGTGTCTAAACATGTTACTCTAAGTTGTTTTCAGCCCTTTTTTTGACATGTCATATTTTGACATTTTTTCGCCATACTATAGTATGCGACTTTTGGTCATTTTTTTGACATACTAAAAAAGGATGTTTTTGGTTGTTTTTAGTCCGTTCTTCAACATGCTAGACTATACAGTGTCTCGAAATGCTGTTCCATGTAGTTTTCAGCCCTTTTTTTGATAGTGATATTTTCACATATTTCGCCATACTATAGTATGCGATTTTTGGTCATTGTTTTGACATACTAAAAAAGGATGTTTTTGGTTGTTTTTAGTACTTTCTTCTAC
>NW_024688957.1:0-988 GCF_008729295.1 Plectropomus leopardus | reverse complement strand
GCGTTTTGAGCCAAAGTACAGCATGGTAAAACAAGCCATACTATAGCTCAGGGAAAAATGGTCAAAAGGGTCATCACTCCAAATGCTTAAAAGTGATAGTACAGCATGTTTAGGTGTTTTACAGTATGGCCTGGTTAATAAATGGTCCAAAAACTCATTATTTTGACCTTTTTTTGTCAATGTATAACATGGCAAAAAAAGCCATACTATAGCACAGGGAAAAATGGTCAAAAAAACTGATCACTCAAAATGCTTAAAAAAGTCATAGTACAGCATGTTTAGCTCATTTATATTATTGCCTAATGAATAAACTGTGCAAAAAGTCAATATTTTGAGCGTTTTGGGCCAAAGGATAACATGGCTAAAAAAGCCGTGCTATAGCACAGGGAAAAATGGTGAAAAAACTCATCACTCAAAATGCTTAAAAAAGTCATAGTACAACATGTTTAGGTTGGTTATAGTATAGCCTGATGAATAAACTGTGCAAAAACTCAATATTTTGAGCGTTTCAAGCCAAAGTACATTATGGCCAAAAAAGCCATACTATAGCACAGGGAAAAATTGTTTAAAAAGGTCATCACTACAAATGCTTAAAAAAGTGATAGTACAGCATGTTTGGGTCATTTATATTATCGGCTAATGAATAAACTGTGCAAAAAGTCAATATTTTGAGCGTTTTGGGACAAAGGATAACATGGCAAAAAAAATCCATACTATAGTACAGGGAAAAATGGCCGAAAAATTCATCGTTCCAAATGTTAAAAACAGTCATAGTACAGCATGTTTAGGCTGTTTATTGTATAGCCTGATGAATAAATGATCCAAAAACTCAATATTTTGACTTCTTTTTGTCAATGTATAACATGGCAAAAAAAAAAAGCCATTCTATAGCACAGGGAAAAATGGTCAAAAAAACTGATCAATCAAAATGCTTAAAAAAGTCATAGTACAGCATGTTTAGCTCATTTATATTATCGCCTAATGAATA
>NW_024688956.1:0-466 GCF_008729295.1 Plectropomus leopardus | reverse complement strand
CTTCTCTATGGGGAACGGACCGATGAACTTTGGAGCCAGCTTCCGGGGTTCCACCCTCAGCGGGAGGTCCTTTGTTGACAACCAGACCTTTTGGCCCACCTGGTAGGAGGGAGCCCGGGAGCGGCGACGGTTGGCCGTGGAGGTGTACCGACCAACCGCCCGTAGAAGAGTCGCTCTGGCCCGGCACCAGGTCTGACGGCAGCGCCGAATGTAGGCCTCCACCGAAGGGTAGGCCGTCTCCTTCTCCTGAGCAGGAAACAGCGGAGGCTGGAAACCATATGCGCACTGGAACGGGGATAATCCAGTGGCGGAACAGATGAGGGTGTTATGAGCAAACTCCACCCATAATAGCTGAGATGACCAGGACGCTGGCTGGTTGGCGGCCATACATCGCAGCGCCGTCTCCATCTCCTGATTCGGGCGTTCGGTCTGGCCGTTGGACTGTGGGTGATATCCCGAGGACAGG
>NW_024688955.1:0-528 GCF_008729295.1 Plectropomus leopardus | reverse complement strand
TGACCACATCCAGCTGGTGCATAATGAAACCAAAATGGCCAAGACTTTGGCTGCTCTGGCTCCTCTGCCAGTCAGAGATGGGGTGGCCTCAGAGCACCCTTGCCTGGCCAGAGGGCTACCTGGTTGATCCTGCCAGTAGCATATGCTTGTCTCAAAGATTAAGCCATGCAAGTTTAAATACACATGGCCCGTACAGGTACCCAGAGCGTGGCTCATTAAATCAGTTATGGTTCCTTTGATAACTCCAACTTTCCCTGGATAACTGTGGCAATTCCAGAGCAATACATGCCAACAAGTGCTGACCCCTGGGGATGTGTGCATTTATCAGACGTAAAACCCATGCGAGGTCGCCCCTTGAGGTGCCCTGGTGGCTTTGGTGACTCTAGATGACCTTGAGCTGATTGCTGACCCTTGTGGTGGCGATGTCTCATTCAAATATCTGCCCTATCAACTTTTGATGGTACTTTATGTGACTGTATAAGAATGTCATGGGACTTGCTGGACTTCTGTCAGAATGTCTGTATTCAT
>NW_024688954.1:0-1433 GCF_008729295.1 Plectropomus leopardus | reverse complement strand
TGAGAAACCGCAGGCTGAAATCATTAAACAAGAGTGGAATGAAAATACAATTTATATGGAGTCTTGGATAAGATACCTCAACACAGAATGTGTTGCTTGGCTGAAGACGTCTTTGAACTATGGAAAGAATCTTCTGCAAAGAAAAGGTAGAGTCCCATAACCGGATGCTTTCTGAATGACGATGAAGTGAAGTGTCTTATGTTTTATGTTTTTAACTTCAATTAGATCATTCTTTGATCATTAATCACATGTTGCAAAGGGTTTGAGCAGTGTGTCACACAGATGCTATAAAGGGTGCTCTGTGTGTCGCTATCAGATGCTGAGGGGTGGGCTTGCATGGTATTTAATATTAATTACTTTCCGGAAATCTCACAGGGTATATGACAATATTAGTGTGTGTCATTTACACAAAATAAGCAATAAAAACCAATTAAATGTTCACAAAAATAATATTTTTACACCTTTTTTTCATCTTTAACAGATAATTTATCTGTACACCTTATGAGTTCAGCTTCTTTCACCAAAAAAAGTAAAGTACAAAATAAAACTCACCCTCTCTCGCCAGTAGTCTAGTTAGTAAGTCCAATGCTCCAGCAACCACCAGCTCCAGTTTGGTTGAAATAAATCCTTAATTCAAAGTTACAGGCAAAAAACCTGCTGTTATTCCCCACAGTCTCTTTCTGCCAGCTAGCTGCCGGCTGTTTACAGTCCTTTAACTTCCTCCACCACAAGGTGTCTTGGTGTCTTTCAGCTTAGCTGCCTGTTCCACCAGTAAAGACCAGAGACTGCACCTTGGTGGTGCATGCTGTGCACTACATACAATGAGTTTAATAGAAAAAATAGCACCTGTATTTTGGAAATTGTGCCTTCAAGATTTCTTCATATCCTGGTTTACTGTTACATGGTAATAGCACCCAAGCCTACCAAGGGATATGACAAATTTGACAGCCTGTTTCTAGTTCGTCTGTAAATTTAATTTAATTTTATTTTTTAACATAACATCCCAACTATAACTTCTCCCGTCACCATTAGGTGACTTAATAATTCTAAAACTGTATTTTGTAACTCTTCAGACCTCCCCTCAGTGTCTCTCCTCCAGAAGTCTCCCTCCTCTCCAGTCAGCTGCCACGCTACAGGTTTCTTCCCCAACAGAGCCGTCATGTTCTGGAGGAAAGACGGAGAGGAGATTCATGAGGACGTGGACCTCGGAGAGATCCTCCCCAACCACGATGGATCCTTCCAGATGAGCATTGACCTGAACGTTTCATCAGTCACACCTGAAGACTGGAGGAGGTACGACTGTGTGTTTCATCTCTCTGGTGTGAAAGATGACATCGTCACTAAACTGGACAAAGCAGTGATCAGGACCAACTGGGGAAAAATGGCGTCTACAAAAGACAAAGGTGAGTTGTTTTTTGTTGTTGTCACTTTCT
>NW_024688953.1:0-833 GCF_008729295.1 Plectropomus leopardus | reverse complement strand
TTGCTGCTTGTCTCTCTTATTTTTGACATTAAAGTAAGTGACTTTTTTTGCCAAGCAATTTAAGATTAACTTAAGTTTTAGTGAATTGTCAGCATTTCAAAAAAAAAAAAATCTGTACATCTTGGAAACTAAATGATCAGTCAATAAATCATAAAAATAGTTGTTGGAGTAGTTGATCAAGGAAAATAATGGGAAAAAATAGCTTCAGTGTTTTTTTTTTATTTATTTATTTGTTAATTTTAAACATGTAAAGAAAATAGAGAAATGATGATACAAACAAGCAGACCAACAAAAAAAATAATATTTAACTATGATAAAAACATAAAGCAAAAGAAATGGTCAAACACATGATGACTTGGTTTACACATTTGAAAAGGAGTGAGAAGTACAAACTTATTTAATCCCTCCCATTCTCCAGAAGTTATTGAATTTTAATTAATTGCTTCCTTATTAATTTAAACATATGCGCTAATTTATTAAACATATATGCATTCACCCACATACCAAAAATCAAATATCAACAATTTTACATTATTATTTACAGAAAAGAAGAGGAAAAAATAGAAATGTATTAAACTAATAAATAAAACAGTAATTCCAGTAAACACCTGGTGATTGTCAAATTCCCTCTTCATCCCTGTGCCTCGTGAAAACTGAAAAACTGAAAAACGTCATATTAGTTTCATGGATTACTCACAAGTAGAGTGTAGACAAATTTATTCTTTATCTGTAAAATTTCCTGCTCGGTACACATTTTCACAAATATGCACGGATACGCAGATATGAAAACTACTCATTTGGCTGATAACCAATATCGATATATATATATATAT
>NW_024688952.1:0-816 GCF_008729295.1 Plectropomus leopardus | reverse complement strand
TGAATTCAAGAGCTTGTGGAAAGTTTAACTTGGTTAAAGGAGTGTTTCTAAAAATAATGGGTCTGCTTTTAACTCTCTACTGACACAAGCAAAAGAGAGTGCTGGATCAAAATTTAAATGGGGTTGGACACAATTTATCAAGAAAGTAACCTCGTCCCCAATAAAAATACAAGTAAAAACCAAACTAGAGGATTTTCCACTTAAATAATAAGCCTTATAGTCTAAATTAACCCTTTGGAACCTGAGAAAATTGTTTTGACTTCTTTTAAAATCATGTGAAGAAGGCAATGAGAAATGATGAAAGGCCCCAAAATATTGCCAGAAATAAGTAAAAGAAGAAAATTACCTAGAATTTTGTTTAAAATAACAGAAAATGAAAATGAAAGATAAAAAATGAAAATGACTGAGAAAGGTGGTTTAAAAATATTAAAATTCTGTAACATAATTTTAACATATAAATATAAAAAATATATTTTTTCCTTACTTTGTTCTTTTTTCCCTGGACATTTTTCCTTGCTTTCACATATATTTTTTTATTAATTCTCTAAATCTGCTAATTTCCTGCAATCTGCGGAAGATTTCTTACCAAGTTGCTCATTGACTTTTTCTTCATGTTTTGAAGAGAAATTGCACCACTTTACTCAGGCTTCAAAGGGTTAAATACTTGTGAAAAGTGTCTAAAAGCAGCACAAGAAAAGTGACGTCGCTCCAGGCTTCAAAGGGTTAAAAAACCTGAGAACAGAAATGTTCATAGTGCACCCTTTCAAATTCCAAAAATAGAAAACCAGAAAATGTGATGCATTGCAAAAAAAAAGG
>NW_024688951.1:0-978 GCF_008729295.1 Plectropomus leopardus | reverse complement strand
CCACTCGAATTGGAAATTTTAATGCGCTCATATGCGGAGTTTGAACACGTTTTTAGAAAGAAGTGCAACACCGCTGCAGCTGCAAAAGAGAGGGCGGCGGCATGGGAGAACCTTGCTTTTCGGGTCAATGCGTAAGTTTAAATGTAGTCCTTTGCAATCACAATACAATTACAGGGGAAAACTGTTTGAATGGTAGCGTATTAATTTATTTCATCTTATTTCATTTAGGTGCAATCCCGCGAGGGAGATGGGGGATGGGTATGTGTGTGCCATCTATGCAGCCAATCACACTGGGAAATCCTAAAAGAAATTAAAATTACTAATCCCAGTCTGAGGTTGCAGCACGTCATTAACGGAATATGATTCAAAATTAATTTAACAGATCTCTACATCATTCACCTGCAATCCTGTGGAACTCCTCCTTGATGGCTCTGACAGGTTTATGTCCAGGGAAAACGACAAAGATGTGTAAAAGTTGTTTCAGGGCCAGGCACACTTTTCTGACCGCCCTGCATACAGTTGCCTTGCTTAAATGCTCTGCATCTCCGACATTATACAAGAAACTGCCATTTGCAAAGAACCGCAGCGCAACACACAATATCTGATGCGATGTGAGAGCATGACTGCGGTTGGTAATGTTGCAAATGTAAGGACGGATTAGGTTGTGTATGTATAATATGGACTGTGATGTGAAACGGTACCGCTCAGAAAGATAACTGTCCGGAAATGCGAGAACATCTATCTATCATCTATCCTATCTATCTGAAAACAATCTCCCGACGAATATTTAGGCCTAATTCTCTGCGCAGTAATGCTGCTCCTTCATCCACTGGATCATTGATGAAAGGGCATGCCATTTTGACAGACGGCAGAACTACACTCCGACACTCGCCTGCTGACTGAATGAATGAATGAGGAAATCAAATAGCGTATGTGGCTGAAAGAGGGCGGAGACAGAGAGAAACTCGAGGTTCATTG
>NW_024688950.1:0-705 GCF_008729295.1 Plectropomus leopardus | reverse complement strand
TCATCGCTGTTTGTAATACAGCTGATGATGGTGGTGTCGTCTGCATACTTCACAATAGAGTTCACCTGATGTCTGGGAGTGCAGTCATGGGTGTACAGTGTGAGAGGAGGTGTGATTGCCAATTCGAGCTCTCTGGGGTCTGCAGGTGAGGAAGTCCAGTTCCCAGTTGCAGAGTGTTGCACTAAAGCCCAGAGTGTTAAGTTTTCCAATCAGCTTCATGGGAGAAATTGTGTTAAATGCTGAGCTGAAGTCAACAAACAGCATCCTGATGTAGCTGTTCTTATTCTCCAGGTGAGTGAAGACTGATTGAAGAGCAGTAGATATGGCATCCTCTGTGGATCTGTCGGTTCTGAAAGCATACTGGTGAGGGTCCAGGTTGGCAGGGATGTTGTCTTTGATGTGCTGGAGAACCAGTTTCTCACAGCACTTCATCAGGATATAGGTAAGAGCCACAGGGCGGTAGTCATTAAGACTAAACAATGCAGACTTTTTAGCTATAGAAGCAATGATGACTGTCTTGAGGCAGGAGGGAATGGTGTCTTGTGAGAGTGAGATGTTGAACAATAACGATAAGGTTGTAGCCCCTCTTAAGACTGCCAAAAGCATCATGAAGGCAATAATTAAGTAACGATTCAGTACGCATTAACTACTCAGCATAATGCTACACTTTACTTTAGGGGACACAAAATGGGTAACTAATGGTCA
>NW_024688949.1:0-573 GCF_008729295.1 Plectropomus leopardus | reverse complement strand
AGTTTACTTTTAAAAGTTTTGAATTTTCCACTGTGAATGGGCGTACGCTGACCCATTGATTTTGTTGGTGGTCATTCTGTGGCCTACTCGTCACATTGTTTGTTTTTTTTGTTGTTTTTTTTATCTGTTCTGTGTCCACTGGGAAAGCGGCAGCAGCACCCTCTGCCGGTGAAAAGCCAGAACTAAAAAGCTTACAGCACCAGGTATTCCCAGGCGGTCTCCCATCCAAGTACTGACCTGGCCCGACCCTGCTTAGCTTCCGAGATCGGACGAGATCGGGCGTGTTCAGGGGGGTATGGCCGTAAGCGACAGAATGAGTGACACACAAGCTATTTACAGATGGACGGGACAACCGACTTCCAAATTGTGAGCTCTGTGGCCAAAGTTTGTCATGTTTGTTTGGAAGTGTAAGCAAATACTAGAGAATAGCACTGTGAGGCTAAACCCAACAGCCGCACGTCACGCTGCCAGTGTAGCGCGATAAGGCTTGTTTTAAGCATTTAAACGTGTCCAGTGCCTTGCGGCGAAACTACGCGGCAGGAGTCTGCCCTGGTCTGAGGTCCCAAAGCTGAA
>NW_024688948.1:0-879 GCF_008729295.1 Plectropomus leopardus | reverse complement strand
CCGCAGGGCTAACGTTATGTTAGCAAGGTACAGTAACGTTAATCTCAGTAATTAGCGCTACGTTAACTTCATTTTGCCTTGTCTCGGGTGACGGTCCTCCGCTCTCGGAGTAAACAGGGTGGCCTTCGGCGGAGATGTTGCAGCATTGAAGACGTACTGTTGTGGTATGCAAGCACTGTCTTACAGTGAATACACGCAACAGTGTTCGCCTCGGTGTCCAGCTTGAAATGCTCCCACACTTTTGACATTTTCTGCCTTTTCTTTGTGCCTTTCTCTTTGCTTTCGTCGCCTTCTTCGTCGTTACCTCTTCATCCATGGTTAAAACCAAACATATCCGCCGCCTCTTTTTTATTCCTTTACGTGCGTGACGTCCGCGTGTTGTGCCGCATTAGAAGTAGTCCGGGCGAAATACCATGCTTTGAGCTGGCAAAATTAAACGATTCCTTGAGGCAGAGAAAATTCCTCGATCATTTTTTGTAATCGAATTACTCGAAATATTCGAGGAATCGTTTCAGCCCTAATAATGAAATATGTTTATTATTTATGAAATTATGAACATTATGAAATTATGAAAAACACCCTTTGTTCGTACCAAACTGGAAATTTCCAATTTTGCACAAGGTATACAATCATTAAGAGTTAGTTTTTTTCAGGTGGATCACAGTGCAGACAGACATGGAGACAAGAGGTAAGTTGCAACAAGATTAAACAAAATAAGAATGGACTTAGTCTCAGAGTTTCTGGAGAGGGGGGCAGGGGCTTGGCTGGGTCAAGGGTTTTGGAGCTAGGTTCTAGGGAAATGAGAAGTCAGTCTTCAGAGCAGGGCTTTTCTGTGTTGCAGGTTTCCTCGTGAGTTGATGGATTTCCAGGACTGTGTTC
>NW_024688947.1:0-458 GCF_008729295.1 Plectropomus leopardus | reverse complement strand
TTTTCGCCATACTATACTATTGCCTTTGTCGCCGTTTTTTCCAACATGCTAAATTAGCGGGTTTTTGGACTTTTTTGGCCTCTATTTCCACTGTGTCCATTATGGCGCGTCCCTACAAGCTAGAATACGCGCTTTTTAGACATTTTTGGGACGTGTCAAATTTTGACCTTTTTCGCCATACTATACTATTGCCTTTGTCGCTGTTTCTTCCAACATGCTAAATTAGCGGGGTTTTGGACTTTTTTGGCCTCTATTTCCACTGTGTCCATTATGGCGCGTCTCTACGAGCTAGAATACACGCTTTTCATACCTTTTTGGGACGTGTCAAATTTTGACCTTTTTTGCCATACAATACTATTGCCTTTGTCGCCGTTTTTTCCAACATGCTAAATTCGCGTGTTTTTGGACTTTTTTGGCCTCTATTTCCACTGTGTCCATTATGGCGCTTCTCTACAAGC
>NW_024688946.1:0-209 GCF_008729295.1 Plectropomus leopardus | reverse complement strand
TTTTATTGTCAAATTAAAAAAGTGAAAGAGAATCGAAATAGGCCTTTTTCAGCAAAAGACATGTAAAGTCAAAATCTGCTCATAATCCTCACTGTATAACATTTACTGACAAAAAAACACCTTTTCTATCATATTAATCCATTTTCACATATTTCTTGCATAGAGATGTGTTTCTCAGTCACTGTCGGCAAAAGAGGCAGCTTTGATGA
>NW_024688945.1:0-279 GCF_008729295.1 Plectropomus leopardus | reverse complement strand
GGGTTTTTTTGGAGATGCTATTTAATTGTGTTTTGGACTGGTTTTGCTAAAATCCTTTGCTATTGCGTGTCTCAGCACGTTATTTTATTTTGTTTAAAATGGTTTTCAGCATTTTTTTGAAAATGGCATTTTTTGACATTTTTGCCATACTATAGCCTTGCATTTTTTTTTTTTTTTTTTGGACATGCTATTTAATGGTGTTTTGGACTCTTTTTGCAAAATCATTTGCTACGGTGTGTCGCGTCAGTCTATTTCATGTGGTTTACAATGGTTTTCAGC
>NW_024688944.1:0-567 GCF_008729295.1 Plectropomus leopardus | reverse complement strand
TTCAGAAAGATGAAAGTTCATTAAACACGCTCAAGCCTCCACAGCCAAATAATTAAAGAAAATAATAATTCTAATAAAAATGAATTTGATGAATAAGAAACAAAATAAACAAACTGTAGAAAAAAAGTTAATAATTCTCTCTTTCTCTCTTTTTAAAACTAAATTTTTGATCATTTTCTTTGAAGCAGTTCCTTGTTTGTTGTCTTTTGTTTGTGTTTTTGTTTGTGTTTCCACCGAGCAAGGACACCGACTACTGCTGCCGCCTGTCTGTTTTCAGTCTGTTTTCAGTCTGTTTTCAGTCTGTTTTCAGTCTGTTTTCAGTTTAACGCACAATGTGTCTCTCACGCATCCCGGTCATTATCGGCAACCGGAAAAGACGCACAGTCTGCCGTACACGCAATCCGCAAAACCTGTCCGCTCTCCCAGAAAGTGGTCCCAGCCCACACTCACGTACCTTTGGTCTTTGGGACTGTCAGTCCGCAGTTAACAAGACTGAATTCATCAGTTCACTGGTGAAACCCTCAGACATTCAGGTCCTAGCCCTGACTGAGACATGGATCCGCCCAG
>NW_024688943.1:0-1071 GCF_008729295.1 Plectropomus leopardus | reverse complement strand
TTTTTTTTTTTTTTTGTACTTAATCATTCCAAAAAGGAAAAAACATATTTTAGATACTGACACCTTTTTTTTTTTAAAAAATGAACCCTTTGAAACCTGAGCAAGTTGCCTAGATTTCTTTCAAAATCATGGGACGCAGGCAAATAGCCACAATAGAGGAAGTGACCCAAAAATGATCAAGAAATTACCAAAAACTACAAGAAAATGACCTGAAAATTAATTAAATAAAAAACAAAAACAACAACAAAAAAGTGAAAAAAAAATAATAAAACTAAAACTAAAAACTGGAAAAAGTGCTGTAAAAAGTATTGTAAAAATTGCAATAATTTTGTAAAATGATTTTAAATATTTAATCATGATAATTATAAATATATTTTTCCCCTAGCTGTTTTCCCTAGACATTATCCCTATTTTTTAAAATTAAATATATATTTTTAAAATCCAATTCTCACCAAGTTGTTCATTTCCTTTCCTCCGTGTTTCTGAAAGAATTCACACCAACTTGCCTAGAGTTCAGAGGTTTAAATACTTAAAGTACTTTAATACTAAAGGCATTTGAAAGAAGCACAAGAAAACTTATTTCGCTCCAGATTTCAAAGGGTTAATAGGACTGTTAAGCGTAGTAACCCCACATGAAAACTGCTACAGCCATCATTATGAGAGCATTAGCATCCACAGTGTACTTCCATACCGGGTTCTCACTGATGTCAGGCAGCTTCTCTGATGCTTCAGACGTGTCTTGCTCCTGGGAACCGCCGCCGCCCCCGTTACCCCCGCCACAGAACCGACCAACCAGGAGACAGATACCAGACTTTTCTTCCTCTTCAGCCACTGAGAGGAGTAAAGATGAGTTACTACTTTCTCCTCAATCTGTCTGTCTCTGTGTGACTTTGTAATGTCCTTTCTTTCTTACCTGCAGCACTGGTCTCCCTCATCCTCTCCTCAGCCTCCCTCCGGGCTCTTCTCCCTTTCTCTTCTAGCTCCCAGTCCAAATCCTTCCTCTCCTCTTTGGAGTGACGCAGGCTGAACACCAGGCGATGGAGCTAAAAAGATTTTATAATTTAATAAGAC
>NW_024688942.1:0-555 GCF_008729295.1 Plectropomus leopardus | reverse complement strand
CCCACGGTTTCTCCTACCACTGCTATGCTGATGACACTGAGTTCTTCTTCTCCTTTCCACCTGACTACAGAACGGTTTCAGGTCGGATATCAGCACGTCTGGCCGATATCTCCACACGGATGAAGGAACGCCACCTTCAGCTAAATCTGTCTAAGACCGAACTCACGGTCTTTCCAGCTTGTCCATCTGTTCAGCCTCGGATCAGTGTCCAACATGACTCGAGCCTACTCGTGCCCACAAACTCAGCCAGAAACCTGGGTGTCACGATCGACGACCAGCTGACCTTTAAGGTTCACGTGGTCTCAGTTTCTCGGTCTTGTCGTTAAGCCCTCTACAACATCAGGAAGATCAGACCCTTCCTGACCCAACAGGCCACACAGCTTCTGGTTCAGGCTCTTGTGATCTCACGCATTGACTTGTGCAACTCTCTTCTGGCAGGCCTCCCTGTATGCTCATTCAAACCTCTTCAGATGATCCAGAACGCAGCAGCAGGTCTGGTCTTCAACCAGCCCAAAAGAGCACACGTCACCCCGCTGCTAATTTGTCTTCACTGGC
>NW_024688941.1:0-845 GCF_008729295.1 Plectropomus leopardus | reverse complement strand
GATACTCTGTGTACTCAGTGTGTGGGATCAGGATTATTCCCCTCACCTTTCCACTCCTTCGGTACCCAGCAGAAATTTCAGGCCAGCTCGAGTGTCTTTTAATGTCAGTGAGACCAGGATGTTTGCTATTAGATTGTGAGGAAAGTCTCTGCACACAAGATCATAATAAAGTAGAGGTGAGGATCACAAGTTTCGTACCATACAATGTAGTATTGTTTCTCTGCACAACAATACAATATTTGCTTATCACACAAAATCTACCACGATACAGTTTCAATTTGATTCAAATCAGCGTCCTGAGATCGATATTAGCCAATATCAGCAACTACCCTCATTGTATTTTTATTGGCTGCTTAAAATTATACGCCAGGCACTAGGCTGTTAGCACTGTTTTAATGTTTAGGAAGGAGGTGTGCTTGGACAGAAATGGCAACACAGACGTACCATGGGAATTTCAAAATAATGGCGAATTTTAAATATGATGATATGTATAGATGTTTTCACTTTGCACTGAGATTTTATCGATACATCAATGCAGAATAATTGTATAGTTATACGCTTATAATAAAGCAGAAATTCAGACCTTTATCTAAAAAACACAGAAAAAAATAGATATAGCTTAAAGAGAAAAAGATTTATAAAAAAAGCGACACACTTTTAGGTATCTGAGAGCTAACCTCCTTTTTTCTGTATTTTTTATGTGATTTTTAATTATTATTATATTTAGTGATTTATACATACACACACACACACACACACACACACACACACACACACATGTATATGTATAAGATGTGTAAGATATTACAATTTATTTTTCTTAAATAAAAAAGTCTCAAACCAGG
>NW_024688940.1:0-892 GCF_008729295.1 Plectropomus leopardus | reverse complement strand
ATCCCAGCCACTGCACCAGTTTGCTCTCGCTGGGGCATCTGGCACCGGGTCGTCAGTGCCCCTCACCGTGCATCCGCACGACCCGCAGCAGCCGGCCTTGGTTGAGACTCCCGCCCACGCCTCCCAACCCGTGTGGGCCGGGGTTGTTGGCACCGGGCTGCCACCGAATTTTCCCTCTCATCCTGTGCACCATGTCGTTTCGTCCACGGTTCTGGTCTCCTTTCCGATCATTTTTCGTCGCGGCGGCCTTTGCCTACTTTCACCCTGGCCACGGCCGATCCTCCCTTCTGCCCTCCTGGCGCTTTCGTCTCTTGTCCATCTCCGGTTCCCTCCGATCTTCGTACCCAGATTCTTGACTGCACCATGTCTCCGGCGGCCATTTCTCCTAGGTCCCGTCGGCCACGGTGGTCAGGTTTGTCCGGGGTTGCCAGTGATGTTGGCGGCGCCCTCCCACTCCCACCAGCTCGCATCACCCTGCAACCTCGGCACCAGGATGCCCACGCCCTCGACCGCTCCCCCACCTCCATTTGAGTGGTCCACTCGTGTTGGCTCATCTGGCACCGAGATGCTGGCCCTGTAGTAGAAGGCACTGGCACCGGGCCGCCAGTGCCCTCTACTGCTTAACATCGATGCCTGCAGCGGATCGCTTTGCTGGGGATTCCGGCATTGGGATGCCATTGCCCCCAGCCGTACATGCTCGGCAGCCGCACCGCTTCGCTCTCGCTGGGGCATCTGGCACCGGGGTGCCGCTGCCCCCAGTTGTACGTTCACAGTGACTTTGACAGTTCGCTCTCGTTGGAGCTTCTGGCACCGAGATGCCGCGCCCCCGGCCATACGACCTCGCTCACTGCACCGTTTCCCTCTTCTTGAGGCATCTGGCACCAGGCTGCCA
>NW_024688939.1:0-327 GCF_008729295.1 Plectropomus leopardus | reverse complement strand
ATCCATCTATCTATTTATCCATCCATCCATCCATCTATTTATCCATCCATCTATTTATCCATCCATCCATCCATCCATCTATCTATTTATCATCCATCCATCTATCCATCCATCCATCCATCCATCTATTTATCCATCTATCCATCCATCCATCCATCCATCCATCCATCTATCCATCCATCCATCCATCCATCTATCTATTTATCCATCCATTCATCCATCCATCTATCTATTTATCCATCCATCCATCCAGCTATCATCCATCCATCCATCTATTTATCATCCATCCATCCATCCATCCATCTATCTATTTATCCATCCATCCAT
>NW_024688938.1:0-578 GCF_008729295.1 Plectropomus leopardus | reverse complement strand
TATTATATTCAACATTTTCTTTTCTGAATTTTTTTGATGATTTTGAATAACTTTTTTTTAAAGAACTGGGGAGTTTTTTTTATTTTATTTTGACTTGTAGGAGGTGCAAACAACTTAAAATGGCTTCTTTAAAATGTTCTTATCTTTTGAATTTTTTGGCAATAATTTTTTGGCAATTTAGTTTCAAAACCCTTTCACATCATTTCTTTCAGCATTTTTTGTAATTTAATTTTGGTTTAAGTGGAGGGACACGCAGCTTTGAATCAGTGATGCACGATACTGATTATTTCAACTTTGTGGACTGATCTCGCAGCAGCAGTTTGACACGCAGCATCATGCAGAGTGTGTAGTACTGGAGGAGCGAAACCATGGCAACACGGGCCAAAACAAAGCAACTTATGCTTATTGTTATTGGTTCTATTTAACGGCTAAAAAATGAATTATTGGAATTATTGGTATGACGTCACAAGTCCCGTTATCGGTCCGATAATTATCGTGCATCCCTACTTTAAATGGCTGTATCTTGTATTTAATTTTACCACGAAAAAATTTTAAAGAATTGGTGATTTCTTTCCTGT
>NW_024688937.1:0-216 GCF_008729295.1 Plectropomus leopardus | reverse complement strand
AAAAAAGGGCCAAAAAGTCAAAATAAAGCATGTTGAAAGAATGGCAAAAAAATCGCATAGTATAGTAAGGCGAAAAATCTCAAATTTTGACATGTCCAAAAAATGGCTGGAAACCTTTTATTTTAGCTGAAAGAGATGCATTATGACATAGCCTGTTTAAAAAAGGGCCCAAAAAGGGCCAAAAAGTCATAATACAGCATGTTGAAAAAATGGCCA
>NW_024688936.1:0-724 GCF_008729295.1 Plectropomus leopardus | reverse complement strand
CGACCATGTCCCGGAGGAGGCGGGAGACAATGAGTCCAAGTGGGCCATGTTCCGTGCCTCCATTGCTGAGGCGGCCGACCGGTGCTGTGGCTGTAAGGTGGTCAGTGCCTGTCGGGGCGGCAACACCCGAACCCGCTGGTGGACACCAGCGGTAAGGGGTGGCTTCAAGCTGAAGGAGGAGTCCTATCAGGCCTTCTTGGCCTGTGGGACTCTGGAGGCAGCAGACAGGTACCAACAGGCCATGCGGAATGCAGCTGCGGCGGTCGGCAAGGTGAAAACCCGGGCATGGAAGGAGTTCAGTAAGGCCATGGAGAACGACTTCCAGACGGCTTGGAAGAGGTTCTTGACCACCATCCGGCGTCTCAGGAGGGGGAAGCAGTGCTCTGTCAACACTGTGTATGGTGGGGACGGGGTGCTGCTGACCTCGACTCGGATGTTGTGGATCAGTGGAAGGAATACTTCGAAGACCTCTGGGGCTGAGGTTGCCAAGGTGGTCAAAAAGCTCCTCGGTGGCAGGGCCCCGGGGGTGGATGAGGTCCGCTCGGAGTTCTCCAAGGCCCTGGATGTTGTGGGGCTGTCGTTGCTGACACGACTCTGCAACATTGTGTGGACATCGGGGGCAGTGCCCTTGGATTGGCAGACTGGGGTGGTGGTCCCTCTTTTTAAGAAGGGGGACTGGAGGGTGTGTTCCAACTATAGGGGGATCACACCCCTCAGCCTCCCT
>NW_024688935.1:0-714 GCF_008729295.1 Plectropomus leopardus | reverse complement strand
CAGGAACCAAGAAAAGGGATCATATTTCTCCTGTTTTAGCTTCTCTGCACTGGCTCCCTGTGAAATCCAGGATTGAATTTAAAATCCTCCTCCTTACTTACAAAGCTCTAAATGGTCAGGCTCCATCCTATCTGTCACAGCTCATAGTTCCTTACCAACCCTCAAGATCACTGCGCTCTGAAAACGCAGGGTTACTTGTGGTTCCCAAAATTTCCCCAAAAAAAAGTAGGTTAGGAACCAGAGCCTTCAGCTACCATGCTCCTCTCCTATGGAACCATCTTCCATTTTCGGTCAGGGAGGCAGACACCGTTTCAACTTTTAAGGGTAGACTTAAGACCTTCCTCTTTGATAAAGCTTATAATTAGGGCTGGCTCAGGTTGCCTGGTCCAGCCCATAGTTAGGCTGACATAGGTTTAACCTTCCGGGGGACTTCCTCTGATACGCTGAGCTCCTTTCCTTCTCTCAATGCCGCCATCAGAAATCATGCATGTCTGTTTACTGCATTGCCATGTGCAAGCTTAGCTTAGCCTCACTAGTTTAGCCTCAGTAGTTTAGTTTAGCCTCAGTAGTTTAGTTTAGCCTCAGTAGTTTAGCCTCAGTAGTTTAGTTTAGCCTCAGTAGTTTAGCTTAGCCTAACATCTGTGATAGCCCTGTGGTACTCTCACTACCTGGGGCTCTCGATTACAGAGCCTGGGTCTGTTGAACTGCACTACG
>NW_024688934.1:0-729 GCF_008729295.1 Plectropomus leopardus | reverse complement strand
AGAATGAGGAAGTTCAAAGGAGACCAGTTCATCCTTGATGTACGGTGCGAGCCCATTGAGGAAGGCGTCGCACTGGGCGGCCGAATTCCAGTTGCTCTGTCGAGCCTGAGTTCTGAAATCAATAGTGAAGTCGGCGACCGTCCGACTTCCCTGACGCTGGTTCAGTAAGCCCCCGGCGTCAGGACCCAAAGACACGGGACCAAAAACAGGATGGAGCAGTTTGTCAAAAACGGATTGCAGCCCTCTGGATCTCCAGCGTAGCGTTCGGGTGCGGAGCTGGGAGGTGGCGCCGGGTTGGGAACCGTCTGAACAGGAACCGAACCAGGAATGGCGTGCTGGGTCAACGTGGTGGCCATCTGTTGAACTTGGTTCGCCAGCAGGGTTAAAGCTCGCTCCAACGCCGAGGCAGAATGACCACTGTTCGTGGTGGAGGAAAGCTGAGCCTCGTGTTGCTGGAGCATTCCCTCAACACGGGCTAGACGGGTAGGTACACCGGGTGGCAGGCACGGAGGGTTGGTCGGGAACAGGCTGAGTCGGCAACAGGTAGTCTGGCAAAGGAACGCTGGAAAGTCATGCATGGCAGAGGAACAATCTTGGAGTGTCTTAAATACTGGACTGATTGGTGATGAGCTGCAGCTGTGGGAGAGAGCAGGCTGCAGCAGTGGGCGTGGCTGGCAGGTAAAGCAGGTCAGAGTGAGGTGAATGGAAAAATACTGGCAGTGAAGGGGA
>NW_024688933.1:0-916 GCF_008729295.1 Plectropomus leopardus | reverse complement strand
CAGTAAATCTAACACTGAAGAAGACTGACGTCATCACCTGTGGAGGTCAACCCAAGCCTCCAGGAAGTGCGCCACCCTCTGAAGCAAAATGTACGTAGTGGCCGAAAGTGGAACAACAGCGTCACGTGACGCACACTGGCGCAGAGAGACTTTTCGGCGTTTGTTAACATTGGGAAAGAGACCTCCTTAAATCACTGGATCATTTTTTTTGAGACATGCTGACTTTTCAGAACGCATTTTTTTATAGGTACTGAACGTAGTATTTGCTTAAAGATTAGCTGTGTATTAATACACAGGGCAATATTACAAGCAGCACCTTTTATTACCTTTTTATGGGCACAACACCTAACGATTCTGTTAATTTGATTTCTCCGGTCGAGATTACGATATGATTCCCTGATGAGTTGTGTGTATATGTGTGTGTGTGTGTGTGTGTGTGTGTGTGTGTGTGTGTGTGTGTAGAGAGAGATAAATATACCATTATCTGATATAATAATAATCACGTAAATATTCAAACCGACAGCGCTGTCCTTATACCGCAGATTAGCTGCTGTTGCTAATAAGCTAAGCTACTACCAGACACATGCTCGTGCACTGGCGCTGTTCGCTTCGAGCTCTCGGGTCATCTGCGTGAGCGAGCCTGTGAGTCGGAGTCAGTGCTCGGGTACACTCGGGTACACTCGGGTACACTCGGCCGCGTTTGGCTGTCGTTAATCACTTCCAGGTTGCTCTATGGGCCAGTAGATCCGGGTATTTTACACTTTTCTAAACCCGGGAAAAGAGTTTTCTCTGCTTCATGCGCCACTGAGCAGCTCTCATAGGAGTGAATGAGGCCCCGCCCCCACGGCTGTATCCAGACTTCCTTATAATACATCCATGGGTAAACCACAGCGTCAGTCTGGATTCACACAGATCC
>NW_024688932.1:0-1209 GCF_008729295.1 Plectropomus leopardus | reverse complement strand
ATATATATATATGTGTGAAAGGGATGGCATTGCACTTACATAAAAGTCAGTGAACTGTCTGTCAAAAGGATATGCTAGAATGTTGCACTCCTCTAAGCGTTAGAGAAGTTACAGTGCTGCACCTGTACTCACCGGTGAGGCTCGGCACTTGTTACCTCCAAAGCTCTGAATGGACAGGCTCCATCCTATCTGTTGCAGCTTGTAGTTCCTTATCAATAATCAAGATTACTGCGCTCTGAAAATGCAGGGTTACTTGTGGTTCCCAAAGTTTCAGAATGTAGGATGGGAGTCAGAGCCATCAGCAACCATGCTCCTCTTTTATGGAATCATCTTCCACTTTCAGACAGGGAGGCAGACACCGTCTCCACTTTTAAGGGTAGACTTAAGACCTTCCTCTTCGATAAAGCCTATAATTTGGGCTGGCATAGGTTTAGTCTACCTGGAGACTTTCTATGATACACCTAACTCCTTTTTCCTTCTCTTGCTCCCTCCATCTGCAAACGCTCTTGTCTTTTAACTGCATAACACTAACTTTGTTGCCTCTCTGTAGCATTTGTGCTCCCTTGTTTTGTAGTTTTCCTGGATCCTGGCCGCAATCTTGGCTGCACCTGATCGTGATGATAGCTGTGCTGGTGCTGTGACCGTGTCTTTGGTCGTGCTCGTGCTGTGGCTGCACTGATGCTGAACCTCTGGCTTGCCTTGATCATGGTTTTGGTGGTGCCTTGACCTTGGCTGCCAAGATCTAGGCTGATCATGGTGATGGCTGTGCTAATGCTGTGACCCTGCCACCTATGATATGTGCAAATCCCCCCCCGCCTTTTCTGTCTCCTTCCTTTTTGCTTTTTGTCATTACTGTTATTTTACTTTTTTTATCCAAGATGGCGCCGCGGATGGCTGCCTCGGTGTGTTGGTGCGCACTGTTTTGTCTTGTTTTGTTTGTTAATTCTGCGTTTTGCCAGTTTTCTGAGAGCTCCTACACCAGAGAAGAGCTCATGAACATCAGGGCCTCAACCCCTGATGATTTATTCCCGGAGTTTATTGCGCCTTCCGTGGATTTATTGGACATTCTGGTCAAAAGTGCACTCACTTTGGCTCATGCAGTGAAGCGCCGGAGGAGAGGGAGACGCGCCGGTGCGCTTGTGCGTCTCCGTAAGCGCAGACGTCGCACACCTTTACCTGGGATATTTCTCTCCAACGTGCGCTCACTGG
>NW_024688931.1:0-794 GCF_008729295.1 Plectropomus leopardus | reverse complement strand
TGCACGTGTACACGTCTGTGTGCAGTACACACTGCTTAGTTTTATTTTTAATAATGAACATTGTTTGCATGTTATTAACAAACAGTAATAACATGTTTTATTCAAAAGATATCTCCCTTTCAGCCTCAGATTTGGCTCATCAGCTGACTCACATCTGACGTTTGGAGCCCAGATGCTCAGCGCGTGCGTTTGCGTGCACGCGCGCGAGCCATTGGTGGTTAAAGCATGGATGTAAGGGACTTAAAAAAAAAGAGGGGTCTGTCAGCTGACTACCCCCTCACTAACCTGCATAGCAACAAACTGCGCGCGCCGCCGTCCTCTTCCTCTCCGCTCGCGCCGCGCCGTCGATCTGCGCTCTGAACCAATCACCTTCGGCCGTTCAGTGTGACGTCTTTGTTTGTTGACACTTCTATTAGCTCGCCACCTGCGTGACGTCACTGCCGCAGGTTGAGGAGGAGGAGACAAAGAGCATCCAGGATCATAAGAGGGCTCACTCCGACCTGTTTTTATCTGCTCTAACTCAGCAGCTGCTTTTCCTGCCCTCAGGGACTGTTCATGTGCCTTTTTTTATTCTTCATTTTGATCATTTTTTTTCTGTGTTCACGCATATGAAATAAATTTTGGCATGATTGTGTATTTTTGTTTAATCTTGAAATGTCCAGCTCAGCTCCTACAATAAGTCTAAAATACACTGTGGAAACTAAATAGTTACATTCAGACTGTTCAGGTCCAAAAATGCTCCATTGAAACCCATTCAAACTGACATTTTTGATCCCACAGCCATCAGAGCAGAA
>NW_024688930.1:0-748 GCF_008729295.1 Plectropomus leopardus | reverse complement strand
GGGAGTTTGCCCAACCAGTCCACATGTGCTTTGTGGACTTGGAGAAGTCATTCGACCGTGTTCCTCAGGGAGTCCTGTAGGGGGTTCTCCGGGAATATGGGGTTTCGGACCCCCTGATACGGGCTGTCCATTCCCTGTATGACCGGTTCCAGAGCTTGGTCCGCATTGCCGGCAGTAAGTCGAACTCGTTTCCGTTGAGGGTTGGACTCTGCCAGGGCTGCCCTTTGTCACCGATTCTGTTCATAACTTTTATGGACAGAATTTCTAGGCGCAGCCAGGGTGTTGAGGGGGTCCGGTTTGGTGACCTCAGGATTGGGTCTCTGCTCTTTGCAGATGACGTGGTCCGGTTAACTTCATCAGGCCGTGACCTTCAGCTCTCACTGGATTGGTTCGCAGCCGAGTGTGAAGCGGCCAGGATGAGAATCAGCACCTCCAAATCCGAGGCCATGGTTCTCAACCGGAAAAGGGTGGCGTGCCCCCTCCAGATCGGGGACAAAGTCCTGCCCCAAGTGGAGGAGTTTAAGTACCTCGGGGTCTTGTTCACGAGTGAGAGAAGGATGGAGCGGGAGATGGACAGGCGGATCGGTGACCGAGCTTACCCCCCCTACTTGTTAACTCACTGGTTAAGCTGACCTGATCATGGGTTTAACGTTTCACAAACAACTGTTAAAAATGGGGAATTACCCATATGAAGAGTAGGAGGGTTTCCATTACAGATTTGGAAAAATTAAGTGATATCTTCAAAATG
>NW_024688929.1:0-724 GCF_008729295.1 Plectropomus leopardus | reverse complement strand
ATTACAGAAGTGGGTTGGTGCCTCTGGTTTTACCTATACCTGTTTGACAGACAATTCAAGTTTTACATGAACAATTATGTGTCTTCATCTGCTCCGTTCTCATTAGGGGTCCCACGGGAGTCACACCTAGGACCTATTTTGTTCTCATTATATGTCAATTTTTAATTTTTCAATTTTATTTATAGAGCCCATTATCACAAAACATGGTTTGCCTGAGAAGGCTTTACAGTGTACGACATCCCTCTGCCCTTAGACCCCTGGAAGAGGGATCTCTCATCATCCTCTACCGCTCTTCCTGAGGTTTCTTCCTTTTTTTTCCCCCGTTTCAGGGGTTCTTTTTCGGGAGTTTTTCCTTGGGTGATGTGAGGGTCTAAGGGCAGAGGGATGTCGTACACTGTAAAGCCCTCTGAGGCAAACCATGTTTTGTGATAATGGGCTCTATAAATAAAATTGACTTGACTTGACTTGACTTTATCAAAGAGGAAGGTCTTAAGTCTACCCTTAAAAGTTGAAACGGTGTCTGCCTACCTGACCGAAACTGCAAGATGGTTCCATAGGAGAGGAGCATGGTAGCTGAAGGCTCTGGTTCCTATCCTACTTTTGGAAACTTTCGGAACCACAAGTAACCCTGCATTTTCAGAGCGCAGTGATCTTGAGGGTTGGTAAGGAACTATGAGCTACGACAGATAGGATGGAGCCTGACCATTTAGAGCTTTGTAAGTAA
>NW_024688928.1:0-549 GCF_008729295.1 Plectropomus leopardus | reverse complement strand
TTTTTTCAACATGCTATATTATGGTGTTTTGGACTATTCTTGAATGTTTTAATGCTATGGCGTTTCTAAGCAAGTTATTTTATGCTGTTTTGAGGTGTTTTCAGCTGCTTTTGAGACAAGAAAAATTTTGACAATTTTTTGATACCATAGCCATGTTTTTTTCTTGTCACTTTTTCGAAACGCTATATGATAATGTTTTTGACTGTTTTTGCAACATTCTATGCTGTGGCGTGTCTCAGCATGCTATTTTATGCTGTTTCCAGCTGTTTTTGGGACATGTCAAATTTAGACTTTTTTGCCATACTATAGCCTTGCTTCTTTGGTCATTTTTTCCACATGCTTTTTTATGGTGTTTTGGGCGGTTTTTGGAAACATTATGCTATGGCGTGTTTCAGCATGCCAATTTCTGCTGTTTTCAAGTGTTTTCAGCTGTTTTTGGGACATGTCAAATTTAGACAGTTTTGCCATACTATAGCCTTGCTTCTTTGGTCATTTTTTCGACGCGCTGTGTTTTGTTGTTTTTGGCCATATTTGCACTTTTTAATGCTA
>NW_024688927.1:0-704 GCF_008729295.1 Plectropomus leopardus | reverse complement strand
TGTCAAAATCAGATCAAATATTATAGATTAATATATTTCTCTACTTTCAATTTCGATGGAGCATTTTTGGACCTGAACAGTCTGAATGTAACTATTTAGTTTCCACAGTGTATTTTAGACTTATTGTAGGAGCTGAGCTGCAAATTCACTGATTACACTCAAATACACAATCTGGACTACATTTAGGACACATGCATCAACACACACACAGTTATCACAACAGGAAGGAGGAAAGAGACTACAGTGAGATCTGGTTATGATGCAGAAGTCTTTGTTTTTTGGCTCAGAGTGGAAATGAAAAATACAAACATCAGCTGTTTCCTGTTAGTTTGATAAAAACAGTCAGCTGCTGTCTGAGGGGACGAAACGATAAACTCTGTTTTTAAAGATTTACGTCTTCAGTAGGAACCAATGAGCTCGCAGCTGAGACGCAGACAGGAAGTCAGACGGGACGTCGGACTCACTCTGGTTTGCGGGTTGATGGACACCGTGACGCCGTCCACGGTCACGCTCAGCTTTTTACCGTCCGTGAAGTTGACGCAGTCGTCTCCGAACATGTCGCTGCAACGCAAACAAACAGCGTCAGACGTCTGTGAGAAGCTCTTATTGTGAAAATCACAACATCTCTGCTGGTACTTCCCCCTGCAGCTTTTATTTTGTTAGTTTTTAGATGTTCACGAAACGGAAACAGGAAAAATATGAGA
>NW_024688926.1:0-846 GCF_008729295.1 Plectropomus leopardus | reverse complement strand
AATAACAACAGTAAACAGCTGACTGCAGTCAACAAAGTTAATAACAACAGTAAACAGCTGACTGCAGTCAACAATGTAAATAACAACAGTAAACAGCTGACTGCAGTAAACAAAGTAAATAACAACAGTAAACAGCTGACTGCAGTAAACAAACAGTAAACAAACAGTGTCTCTGCTCCGTGTTCTGCTGCTGCTCTCTGTGTTTGTCCACTCACCTCTGGGCTTTTCTCCTCCTGTCCCTCCTCCTGTCCCTCCTCCTGTCTGTCCTCCTGTCCCTCCTCCTGTCTGTCCCTCCTCCTGTCTCTCCTTTTTTTTCTCTTTATGCCAACACGTCTTTGATCTTTTGGATGATTTATTTTTATTTGTTTATCCTCTCCTCATCTTTTGTTTCCTCTCCTCCTCTTCACTTCATTTCACCTCCCTTCTTTTCTTTTTCTCCTCCTCCTCATCACTTCTCTCCTTTTCATCTTTTCTCCTCTTTTTTCTCTTTTGTCTTTCTCTTCTCCTCCATTTTCCTTCTCTTTTCTCCTCTTTTTCATCTCTTCTTTTTGTCTTTCTCTTCTCCTCTTTCTTCTTTCTCTTCTCTCTTTTTCCTCTTTTCCTTCTCTTCTCCTCTTTCCTCCTCCTTTTCTCCACTTTTTTCTTTTCCTTTTTCCTCATTTTTTTCTCTTTTGCTTCTCTTCAACTTTTTTTCCTCCTTTGTCCTCTGCTCTCTTTTTCTCCTCCCCTCCTCTTCTGTCTTTTCTCCCATCTCATCTCCTTTCTTCTCTCCTCCTCTCCTCTCTGCCATACGTTCCTCCCCTCTCCTCTGTGTGTGTGTGTGTGTGTGTGTGTGTGTGTGTGTGT
>NW_024688925.1:0-803 GCF_008729295.1 Plectropomus leopardus | reverse complement strand
AATACATAAGCAAATTAATTTGTGTTTTTATACACATTTATTTATTGATGCTTGTGTTACTTGTCATCCTCCTCATCATCATTTTTTAAAAAAGATGTTACCCAGAAGTTTATTTTAATAAATACACAAATAAATACTAAAATAAATACTGAAATAAATAAATAGGTTGTTGACAAAAACCACATTCATTAAAGACTTTTAATGAGAGTGACACTGACCTCATGGTACCACCGGGACACCGGCAGACTGTGTGTGATCGCCAACCAGTTCCTGTGCACCTCGAAGTCTGTGGAATGACTGTCTCACACACACACACACACACACACACACACACACACACACACACACACAGGTAGATTAACACACAACCAAACTCCACGCAGACACCACTTCAGCGTCGAGTCACGTATTACTAAATGTTCGAGACATCAACACTATAAGTGGAAGTTTGTCATATCTGCCACTTTAAGTTTTTGCTTTGTTGTTGTTTTCCAGAGCACACGTTCTCTAAAATGACCCTCGATACTCCTCATCAGTTCTTTATTATTTCAGATTTTTACAGAGAAAATTTGATGATTTTTTACATTTTTATGGATTTTTTTTCAGTAAAGTGGGTGATTATTTTTAACAACAATTTGGAAATTTCTAAAGAACATCTTTTTTGATTATTTGTTGTCTTTAAATCTTTTTAATGATTCTGAAAGTTTTTTTCTTCTTTAAAATGTTTTTGGTCATATTTTAAAAAATGTGATTTTTTTTCCCTTTAAAAAACATTTTGATTAATTTTTAAGAAATAGAAATTG
>NW_024688924.1:0-740 GCF_008729295.1 Plectropomus leopardus | reverse complement strand
CCAAACATAACCACATGTTAAACACTGCGTTATTGAAATGTAAAGTTTCCATGTAAAGTTTTAACGAATCTGCAACATATTAACATCCAGATGTAACTAGGGCTGGTGCGAGGCATCGCACCGTTTTGAGCAGCGCCGAGCATGTTGTTTTTTGTTATCAAATGAGAGCGTGCACACTGCGCGCCTGAGCAGCGCCTGTCAGTCGCGTCTGAGCTGCGTGTCAGCTGCAGCACATCTAGAGAAGCGCCATTTTTTTAACATGTGACGCTCGCGCTTGTCAGCAGGAATAGACTGCTCACAAACTGAATTATCATATTGACTCTATACCACTTTATACTGCAGTTTAAAGTCTCTCTCTGTCACAGATATGGGGACATACAAAGATGTTTGTCTTACCTCTACTTCCTTGCTTCCCTTTCAAAACAAAAGCTATCTGACTGTGTCTCTGTGGACAGAATGCAATCAGTTGTTGATACAATTCATTTTATTTTGAAACATTTACAGGATGGGGTTGTAGGCTGTGCTGGAGCTTGTATAACTTCATAAATGAGTGGAATATGTGCTTATAAATATGAAAATACAGCACTCATCAGCAGGCAGCGGTTTGCCGTAAGCCCCAGTTAAGGCTGGACTATTTTGATGCAGAGAGAATGTACTAGTAATAGTTATTTCTGTTAGAGTAAAGTTATGGTGTTATTCAAATTGCTGTAAATTCTTTACTGTAAGATGTTTTGTTGGAC
>NW_024688923.1:0-435 GCF_008729295.1 Plectropomus leopardus | reverse complement strand
ATGGTTGTTGTATTGTGCCTCCAAAACTGGACATTTTAAGCCCAAACATTTTCTTTTCAAAATCATTACCAAGAGCTTTTTGTGCCTAAACCTAACCATATGTCAACACTACAGTTTTATGCGGAAAAAAAAAAAAAAACAGTTGGACAGCGTCGGATAATAACGCTGCTGGTAACCACGTAAAATAAGGGCTTATGGGGTGGACGGGTGGGGAGGTGGATGGGTCCCACAAACAACTGACTTTCATGTAAGAAATTGGAGTTCACTTCCCGTGTGGATGTGGATGTGTTTTTTTTCTACACCTCACCATGTGCCTCTTTTGCCTAAACCTAACCATCATGACAGTCCGCACTGTTGTCAAGTCAACTTAGGTCAGTTTTATTTATAAAGCTCATTATCACAAAACACAGTTTGCCTCAGAGGGCTTTACAGCAT
>NW_024688922.1:0-609 GCF_008729295.1 Plectropomus leopardus | reverse complement strand
TCCTGTGCTTGTAATAACTCTTAATGGGAATTTCCAGTAAAAGTCTGGTAATAAATCTATTTTTATGATTAATCAGCAAATACTGTTGCTGACCTTTATATCGTTTTGGTCCTTTCTGGGAAACCCTTCATTGTAAAGGTGAACATCTAAAGTAGGAATTCCAGTATGTTTTTTCCATGGCCAAGGGATCAGCCAGTATGTGTGATATCTCTGATCTAGACACTAGAGAAAGAAGTCTCAGACTTGTAATGTCATGAAGTATAAAGTCTGGAGCTGCTCCTTCTGCTCATCGAGAGCCTAATTTTGGGGACCAAGAGAATGTTTGTTATCCCTTAAACCCAAATGAACTTTATTATATTGGTGTTGTCAGTTCTGTAACAGAAAATGTTCCCATATACTTATAACATTGTTCTGGCTGTTCTCAGTGTCATCTAGAAAATCTTTCACAATTTCATATCAATGGAGCAACTCTACACTTTATATCACATGACATCACAAGCACTCCAGTTTTTGGATATGGGAGCGAGTTGCCCATGTTTACTAATGTTTTTAGACTGCCTTGGATCATAGAAATAATATGTATGTATTTTAGAAATGGGCATAATTTCC
>NW_024688921.1:0-1302 GCF_008729295.1 Plectropomus leopardus | reverse complement strand
GTTGGTGAACTGTGAACTGCAACAGATAGGATGGAGCCTGACCATTTAGAGCTTTGTAAGTAAGGAGGAGGATTTTAAATTCAATCCTGGATTTTACAGGGAGCCAATGCAACGAAGCTAAAACAGGAAAAATATGGTCCCTTTTCTTGGTTCCCGTTAGAACATGTGCAGCAGCGTTCTGCACCAGTTGGAGAGACCTAAGTGATTTGCTGGGGCAACCAAATAAAAGGGAATTACAGTAAACCAGCCTAGAGGTGACAAATGCATGAACTAATTTTTCAGCATCTGTCTGGGATAGGATATGTCTAATTTTTGCGATGTTGCGCAAGTGAAAGAACTTCAGTTTTATCTGAATTCAACATCAAGAAATTGCGGCCTTAAGACATTTTTGAAGTCTAGATAGCTGATCAGTTTAATCTGGTTTCATAGATAAATACAATTGCGTATTGTTAGCATAACAATGAAAATTTATAGCGTCTCCTAATAATGTCGCCAAGAGGAAGCCTTTATAAAGTAAAAAGGATTGGTCCAAGCACAGAACGCTGTGGCACTCCGAAGCAGACCGTAGTATGTGCGTAGGATTGATCATTAATGTAAACAAATTGGGGACAATCTGATAAGTAAGATTTAAACCAGGTTAGTGCTGTTCCTTTAAGGCCAATTAACTGTTCCATTCTGTGCAGCAAGATTTGATGGTCAATGGTGTCAAAAGCAGCACTGAGACCTAAAAGGATTAAAACAGAGACCAGACCTGAATCAGAAGCAATCAATAAGTTGTTATAAATTTTTACTAGTGCCGTCTGTACTATGATGAAGTCTAAACCCTGTCTGAAAGTCCTCGAATAAACTATTATCTTGGAGAAAGTCATAGAGTTGATGAGCAACCACTTTCTCAAGGATTTTAGAAATAAAGGGGAGATTAGATATCGGTCTATAGTTAGCTAAAATCTCAGGATCGAGAGTGGGCTTCTTTAGAAGAGGTGTAATGACAGCTACTTTAAAGGACTGTGGTACAAAGCCCGTTAATAAAGACGCATTGATTATATCTAATAAAGAATTGTCTAATAGGGGTAAAGTTTCCTTAAGTAGCCTAGTTGGGATGGGGTCTAGCAGGCATGTTGATGGCTTAGATGCAGAAATCAGAGTAGAGAGTCGACGAAGGTCAATGGGGGAAAAACTGTCCAAATAAATTCCAGGTATTGCTGCTATATCCAAGCTACCTGAGTCCGGGGTCAGGTCAGTTAAGGGCAAGAGCTGATGGATTCTATCTCGAATGGTTATAATTTTATCATTTAAGAAACT
>NW_024688920.1:0-769 GCF_008729295.1 Plectropomus leopardus | reverse complement strand
AAAAAAAGTCAAATTTTGGCCGCTCCTAAAAATAGCTAAAAACGGCATAGAATAGCTTGTAGAGAGGCGTAATAGCATACAAAGTTAGAATAAACGTCAAAAAAGCCAAAAAAAACTCATTTTTCAGAATGTCAAAAAATGGACACCAAGGCAATAGTATAGTATGTCGAAGAAAGTCAAATTTTGGCCGCTCCTAAAAACAGCTAAAAACGGCATAGAATAGCTTATAAAGAGGCGTAATAGCATACAAAGTGGGAATAAACGTCAAAAAAGCCCAAAAAGAACATATTTCAGAATGTCAAAAAAATGGACACCAAGGCAATAGTATAGTATGTCAAAAAAAGTCAAATTTTAGCCGCTCCTAAAAACAGCTAAAAACGGCATAGAATAGCTTCTAGACACGCGTAATAGCATACAAAGTGGGAATAAACGTCAAAAAAAGCCGAAAAAGAACATATTTCAGAATATCAAAAAAATGGACACCAAGGCAATAGTATAGTATGTCGAAAAAAGTCAAATTTTGGCCGCTCCCAAAAGCAGCTAAAAATGGCATAGAATACCTTCTAGACACGCATAATAGCATACAAAGTGGGAATAAACGTCAAAAAAAGCCAAAAAAAAATCATTTTTCAGAATGTCAAAAAAATGGACAAGAAGGCAATAGTATAGTATGTCGAAAAAAGTCAAATTTTGTCCGCTCCTAAAAACAGCTAAAAACGGCATAGAATAGCTTCTAGAGACGCGTAATAGCATACAAAGTGGGAATAAA
>NW_024688919.1:0-755 GCF_008729295.1 Plectropomus leopardus | reverse complement strand
ATTAATGAAATTTAATTTTTTCTCATAATTTTGTGGAGTTTTTCATCATAGTGACTTACATGATGTTTTTGATCACGTTGGTGGAAATTGGTTTCCTTATTTTTGTTTAAATTTCTGTTTAAACAAAGAAAGAAAGAAAAAAGAAAGTTATTAAATTATGTGTTAAATAGATATTTTAGGAAATATAATGACGTTAAAAAAGATTAAAGAATGAAGTCAAACAGAAATCAACTTTAGCTGAAAGGCAGCGACGGAGAGAAAAATGTGGAGAAAAAAGGCGATGAAAGCAGGAAAGGAGAGACGTGATGGACACAAACAGGGAAACCTGCGAACGCTCGAACCCTCCGAGACTCGTTTGTTCAGAAGCTGCAGAAGAAGAAAAAAAAACGGCATTTATTGATTTCCTCCAACAACAAAGAGGAAGAAACATTTTGGGCGTTTTGCTGCTGCAGCCTCAGGAGCTCCGTCAGCTCACCTGCAGGACGCCAAACACTCTTTATGTCGGGAAGTCCCCTAAAAAATCAAAAACCTACAAAGAAAAGTACAGTTTTGAGAATGAATAGAGCTTCATTGGACTGATCTTTAGTTTTGGGGTTTTTTGTTATATTTATTTTTCATTTTCTGATTTTAGGATTTCAAAACTCTGCTCAGCCTGCTTTTTTTCACTTTGTTTTTAGTAATTTAAGGACGTGTTAATTAAGTTAAAGTCTTTATTTATTCATTTATTCTGTTCATTTTTTTGCATTTAATTCCAA
>NW_024688918.1:0-647 GCF_008729295.1 Plectropomus leopardus | reverse complement strand
CGTGAAAGACCACGTGAACAGCTAAATCCATCAAAGATCAATAAAAATACCTGTTTGTTCCGAGGTAAGATGCTAACTAGCGTTAGCTAACGCTAGCTTTGTGTGCTAAGCTAACGCTAGCTTTGTGTGCTAAATTAGCTAACGTTAGCAAACAAAAACGAACGAATAATAATATTATCATTAATTTTAGGATAGTATGTTGAAAACTCCATATATATAAAATGCTTGGAGCTAGGTTGTCAGGCATAGCAACAGTAACCAAGGGGGTTTGTGTGTGTGTGTGTGTGTGTGTGTGTTTAGTGGTACTTCAGACATTGTAGAAGCTGAACTGGAAATTAATATTAAGCAAAAATACCCAATCCTGCCAAAATAATCAAAAAATGAAGAATGAAATGCATGTAAGATGCAACAAACGGTCCCTAAGTGTTAAAAACAGTCTATAAATCTTTAATCTTTGTGCCAGTGAAATGAAATGGGGCAAAACAGAAGTTTTGGTAAATGTGAACACACCTTAGACAAGTTTGTCCTCTTTGCTCCTGAGTGTTAACATACACATTGTTAAGCTGTTCTGACAAAATGACCACCTGTGTTTATCTGGTTAGTACACTCGTGGTTCTGGTGGGTTTTTTTCTTTCCCAAACCCGACT
>NW_024688917.1:0-456 GCF_008729295.1 Plectropomus leopardus | reverse complement strand
ACAGATTCCCGCGAAACTGCCATATATTTTCAAACCCCTCGATCTGAGTGGCGCAGCGGAAGCGTGCTGGGCCCATAACCCAGAGGTCGATGGATCGAAACCATCCTCTGCTATCTGTGAATCGTTTGGAGCCGAAGGATGTCTCTGTTCCAGCCATGCTATCAGATGATGCAGCCTTCATTGTGACAGGTGTCTGGAGTAGGTCTTGGCCCCTTGTTGCAAAGACAGACATGTTTAAACTTATTGAGGGAATTGGGAAACTCACGAGAAATAAAGTCAAAACAAGATGCGCACAAGTTCTGAATGTAAATCTCTTGTACTTCTCCATTGCGTCCACAATCACTGAGCAAAGTGCTACTTTGCAGACACTTGGGATTCACACAGCGTCAACTGTTAAATGTTGCTAAAAAACAACGCTGTTCTCCATAGTTCCTCTCATGTTGAGGTGTGCCCTCA
>NW_024688916.1:0-951 GCF_008729295.1 Plectropomus leopardus | reverse complement strand
CCTGGATTTCACAGCGAGCCAGTGCAGAGAAGCTAAAACAGGAGAAATATGATCCCTTTTCTTGCTTCCCATTAAGACACGAGCAGCAGCGTTCTGCACCAGTTGGAGAGACCTAAGAGATTTGTTGGGGCAACCAAATAATAGGGAATTACAGTAATCCAGCCTAGAGGTGACAAATGCATGTACTATTTTTTCAGCAATCTCTTTGGGACAGGATGTCTAATTTTTGCGATGTTACGCAAGTGAAAGAAAGCCGTCGTTGAAGTTTGTTTTATATGGGAGGCAAAAGATAAATCCTGGTCAAATAAAACTCTGAGGTTCCTTACAGTTGTGCTAGAGGCCAAGGTAATGCCATCTAGAGAAATTAAATTGTTGGAAAAGGAGCTTCTGAGGTGTTTTGGGCCAAGAACAATAACTTCAGTTTTGTCTGAATTCAACATCAGGAAATTACAGCTCATCCAGGCTTTTACATCCTTAAGACATGTTTGAAGTCTAGATAGCTGATCAGTTTCATCTGGTTTCATAGATAGATATAATTGCGTATCATCAGCATAACAATGGAAATGTAAGAAATATTTTCTAATTATGTTGCCTAGAGGAAGCATATATAAAGTGAAAAGGATTGGACCAAGCACTGAACCTTGTGGCACTCCAAAGCAGACCTTTGTATGTGCGGAGGGTTGATAATTGATGTGAACAAATTGGGAACGATCTGACAAGTATGACTTAAACCAGGCTAGTGACGTTCCTTTAAGGCTAATTGAGGTTTCAAGTCTGTGCAGAAAGACTTGATGGTCAATGGTGTCAAAAGCAGCACTGAGATCTAATAGGATTAAAACAGAAACCAGACCCATGTCAGAAGCAATAAATTAAGTCGTTATTGATTTTTACTAGTGCCGTTGTCACAGCTCAGGTTTCTTAGGTTATTTTCATTCATTCATGTTGTTTCCT
>NW_024688915.1:0-964 GCF_008729295.1 Plectropomus leopardus | reverse complement strand
AGGGTTTTGGCCTTATTTGGCCTTCATTCCCACTTTGTATACTATAACGCTTCTCTACAAGCTATTATATGTCGTTTTCAGCCATTTTTAGGAGCTGTCAAATTTTCGACTTTTTCGACATACTATACTATTGCCTTTTCGCCCCTTTTTTTGACATGCTAAATTATGAAGTTGTTGGCATTTTTTGGCCTTTATTCCCACTTTGTATGCTATAACGTGTCTCAATAAGCTATCACGTGTCATTTTCAGCCATTTTTTAGGAGCTGTCAAATTTTCGACTTTTTCGACATACTGTAATATTGCCTTTTTGCCCATTTTTTTTGACATGCTAAATTATGAAGTTGTTGGCATTTTTTGGCCTCCATTCCCACTTTGTATACTATAACACTTCTCTACAAGCTATTATATGTCGTTTTCAGCCATTTTAAGAAGCGGTCAAATTTTGACTTTTTTCGACATAATATACTATTGCCTTTTTGCCCATTTTTTGGACATGCTAATTTATGAAGTTTTTGGCATTTTTTGGCCTTTATTCCCACTTTGTATGCTATAACGCATCTCTACAAGATATTATATGTTGTTTTTAGCCATTTTTACGAGCGGTCAAATTTTGACTTTTTCGACATACTATACTATTGCCTTGTTGGCCATTTTTTTTGACATGCTAAATTATGAAGTTGTTGGCATTTTTCGGCTTTTATTCCCACTTTGTATACTATAACGCATCTCTACAAGCTATAACATGTCGTTTTTAGCCATTTTTAGGAGCGGTCCAATTTTGACTTTTTCGACATACTATACTATTGCCTTTTTAGCCATTTTTTTGACATGCAAAATTAGGAGGTTGTTGGCATTTTTCGGCTTTTATTCCCACTTTGTATACTATAACACGTCTCTACAAGCTATTATATGTCGTTTTTAGCCATTTTTACGAGCGGTCAAATTTGGACTTTTTCGACATACT
>NW_024688914.1:0-641 GCF_008729295.1 Plectropomus leopardus | reverse complement strand
AGCCTTGCCTTTTCGGTCATTTTTTCAACATGCATTATTATGTTGTTTTTGGCTATTTTTGCAACATTCTATGCTATGGCGTCTGTCAGCACGCTACTTTAGGGTGTTTTGAGGTGTTTTCAGCTGTTTTTAGAACATGTCCTATTTCAACCTTTTTTGCCATACTATAGCCTTGCCTTTTCGGTCATTTTTTCAACATGCTTAATTATGGTGTTTTTGGCCATTTTTGCAACATTCTATGCTATGGTGTGTGTCAGCACGCTACTTTAGGTTGTTTTGAGGTGTTTTCAGCTGTTTTTACAACATGTCCTATTTCAACCTTTTTTGCCATACTATAGCCTTGCCTTTTCGGTCATTTTTTCAACATGCATTATTATGGTGTTTTTGGCCATTTTTGCAACATTCTATGCTTTGGCGTGTCTCAGCACGCTACTTTAGGTTGTTTTGAGGTGTTTACACCTGTTTTTGGAACATGTCCTATTTTGACATTTTTGCCATACTATAGCCTTGCCTTTTCGGTCATTTTTTCAACGTGCATTATTATGTTGTTTTTGGCCATTTTTGCAACATTCTTACCCATGGTGTGTGTCGGCACGCTACTTTAGGTTGTTTTGAGGTGTTTTCAGCTGTTTTTACAACAT
>NW_024688913.1:0-872 GCF_008729295.1 Plectropomus leopardus | reverse complement strand
AAAAATTGCTGAAAATGACATATGATAGCTTGTAGAGACGCGTCATAGTGTACACAGTGGAAAAAAAGACCAAAAAAACTGAAAAAATGTCCAAAGATATCATAGTATAAAATTTCGAAAATTGTCAAATTTTGACGTCAGAAAAATGTCTGAAAATTACATATGGTAGCTTGTAGAGACGCGTCAAAGTATAGGAAGTAGAAAAAAGGCCAAAAAATATCATAATTTATCTTGTCAAAAAAATGCCCGAAAACTCTATAGTATAGTATGTCCAAAAATGTCAAATTTTGACAAGTAATGAAAATGGCTGAAAAAACTACATATTATAGCCTATAGAGATGCATCATAGTATACAAAGTCGAAAAAAAAGGCCAAAGAAGGTCAAAAACTTCATAATTTAGATGTCAAAAAAATGATTTTTTGAATTGTATAGTATGTCGAAAAACAGCGAATTTTGACATGTCACAAAAAGATCTGGAAACCACATATTTTAGCTTGTAGAGACGGGTCAAAGTATAGAAAGTAGAAACAAAGGCCAAAAAAGGCCAAAAATTATCATGATTTAGCATGTCAAAAAAACGACCAACAACGTCATAGTATAGTATGTCGAAAAATGTCAAACTTTGACATGTCAGAAAAATGGCTGAAAACTACATATGATAGCTTGTAGAGACGCATCACAATATACAATGTGGAAAAAAGGGCCAAAAAAGCCAAATACATCATAATTTATCATGTCGAAAAAATGACCAAAAACGCCATAGTATAGTGTGACGAAAAAAGGCAAATTTTGTTATGTCATTAACATGACTGAAATTGACATATGATAGCTTGTAGAGACGCGTCATAGTGTACAATGTGCAAATAAAGGC
>NW_024688912.1:0-689 GCF_008729295.1 Plectropomus leopardus | reverse complement strand
CACACACACACACACACACACACACACACACTCAACAGTTGTACAGTAACAGTTTTATGCCTCCTCAAACCAGTCAAGTTACAGTTTGCATCCACGTCTGTCCAGACTCCAATGACAACAAATGAAGCTTCAGATATGAATGTTGCTGCAAAGAAGCTGCAAACTCTAAAACTTTGATGCTTCACACAGAAGATCTATAGGCGGGTTTCCATTGACTTTCAAATTGCGCAAACTGAAATTACGAATATGAAATACGCCTAATAGAAATACATCAATTTTGAGAAAAATTCTTTTCAATAATTTACATGGTTTTTTCTCAAACTAGATGTATTTCTATTAGGCGTATTTCATATTCGTAATTTCAGTTTGCGCAATTTGAAAGTCAATGGAAACCCGCCTATAGATCTTCTGTGTGAAGCATCAAAGTTTTAGAGTTTGCAGCTTCTTTGCAGCAACATTCATATCTGAAGCTTCATTTGTTGTCATTGGAGTCTGGACAGACGTGGATGCAAACTGTAACTTGACTGGTTTGAGGAGGCATAAAACTGTTACTGTACAACTGTTGAGTGTGTGTGTGTGTGTGTGTGTGTGTGAGTGTGAGTGAATGCTGTGTCAGAATCACTCAGCAGAGCTATGTACAGCAAAAAACAAATACTGTTGGCTTCTATCTGTAGTTTAGTGCAGTGATG
>NW_024688911.1:0-317 GCF_008729295.1 Plectropomus leopardus | reverse complement strand
GCAGAAACATTTAGAAGCAAAGAGAATCGCAAAAACTACCAAAAACATCAAAATATGACATTTTGACAAAAACGCAAAAAACGCCAAGGCTATATTATGGCGAAAAATTTGGAAATTTAACATGTCATAAATACTCCGGGAAACCACTTAAAATAGCGTCGACACATGTCATGGCAAAGAGAATTGCAAAAAACTGCCAAAAACATCAAAATATGACATGTTGAAAAAAAACGCCAAAAAACAAAAGCTATACTATGTCGAAAAATGTCGAAATTTGACATGTCCAAAAAACACATGAAAACCACTTAAAATAGCGT
>NW_024688910.1:0-1175 GCF_008729295.1 Plectropomus leopardus | reverse complement strand
CTAATAATTTTTGGGGGACAAAATTGTGTACATACAGATACATTGTGTTTTTTTTTTTTTTATCAGCAGACAGAACAACTCAGTTGCCAGAATAAATGTAGCTTTTTGACATTTATGCAAACCACGGATGTGTTAAATTTGTACATTTCATTTGAAGTGTTTTTTTCCAGTTTAGTTTTCAATTTTTTTGTTACGATGATGTGGTAGGCACAAAAATCACTTGGTTAGGGTTAGGAAAACATCCTGTCTTAAAATACCTGAACTTGTTGCTGCAAACACGGATGGACATGTCTCATTTTCTGGTCCGATAATAGAGGTTGTTGAAACAGAGGTTCTGCTGCTGTCCACCGATTGGCGGCTGTCCTGTATGTCATACATATGAGGTGTAAAAATGTAATGTGTCTGTGGTTGACAAATGTGCAATCCCAACCTTTTTTTCTGGCGACTCGGCAAGACAAAAAGCTCTACACTGTCAACATTTATTTTAGGGTTCTAACTTAGTTTTAGAGTCATGTTTCGGTTAACGACTTAGGTTAAGATCAGGATAAATGTTGGGGATGATGCAGTATAGCTTCTTTGACATAACTGTGACTTCATTAATTGCAAATATTTCAAGCGCCGAAACAGTGTGACTCACAAACTCTGTGGCAGGTTTGATACCAAAGTCCTCCCAACAATATAACGTTCTCTACACTTTGTTGTTTTTAATTTTATCACCTTTTTGCTTTTCATTCACTCAGTTGTGCTCAGAGGTATCTATCATAAATGATTTCACCCTAAAAAAAATGTATAAATGTCTTAGTTTGCACTTCAGCTGGCTAACAAACACAAGAATTGTCACATCTGTTGGTTATTTTAGGCCATCTGAACTTACTTTTTCACTTTGTACTGTTAGTTTTGTGTATAATCACACTGCACTTTGATTCTGTTTAGAGGGCTTTAAAGTGAGGATAAAGCAAAATTAGCAAACAGCTCTTTGTGGAGTTCCCCTCCTGCTGTCTTTGTACTCATGAGAAAAGCTTCAACCTGCCAGTACATAAAGACAAATGGCAGCAGAGGAAACACAGACAAGTCAATTACAGTACATGAAAAAATATTTGTGTGTGTGTGTGTGTGTGTGTGTGTGTTTGTTTGTTTGTTTGTTTGTTTGTGCGTCTAAACTCTATTCATTCATA
>NW_024688909.1:0-1476 GCF_008729295.1 Plectropomus leopardus | reverse complement strand
AATTTCTTTTTTTTATTTTTAATATTATTGGGTTTGTTTTTTTACTAACAGAAACACATGACATATTTAAAAGATTTACCATAAACACTGGATAATCGTTTAATTAAAAGTTCAAGGTGTAATTATTAGAATAATTTTGACAATAATTTCTTCTTTTTTGTTTATTGTGATACACAGTATATATGTGTCATGTCAAGGTCTGTACGTCAACTTGTGTTTTTTATTTCTCCGCGAATGTTTTTCTGCAACCCCTACCATTGTTGTGCCCGTGAAGTCACTACTGTTTTATTTTTCCACTGATTTAAAAAAACACAACAAAAAAACAGATTCCCAACGGTTAAATTTTGTAATTTTAAGTGCTTTTAATGGGGTTAAAGATCAAACTGACGTGTCACAGGTGAGAACGTGCCTGAGGAGGAGCAGCTGAGCTCCAAAGATCAGAAGAGCGTCGAGCCGAACGACAACACTCCCATCATCGACAACCAGCTGCCGGCCGGAGGAGGCATCGCCGTCTCCGGCGACGAGCGAAACAAATACGAGGAGGACATCAGCAACCTCTACAAACAGCTGGACGACAAGGTGGTGCTCTCCCTGCAAACACTGATGTGTATTTCCGATGCATCTTTCTTTTCACTATAATTACTATTTACTCTAAATATTTCTGCAGGATGATGAGATCAACCAACACAGTCAGCTGGCTGAGAAACTCAAGGAGCAGATGATGGACCAGGAGGAGGTTGTCCCCCGGTTGTTTTCTAAAAACTGATTTCATTGGATAGTTCTGTCTGTGTGTATCTATGCATGTTATTCACTCTACGTCCTGCCAGCTGCTGGCGTCGACGCGGCGCGACTACGAGAAGATCCAGGAGGAGCTGTGCCGGCTGCAGACGGAGAACGAGCTGGCCAAGGAGGAGGTGAAGGAGGTGCTGCAGGCGCTGGAGGAGCTGGCCGTCAACTACGACCAGAAGAGCCAAGAGGTGGAGGAGCGAGATCAAACCAACCTGCAGCTGGCCGAGGAGCTGCAGCACAAGACGGTGAGTGGACAGAAATTTATTTCAGGACGTCTTTATCAAATCTGGGGAAATATAACAGCAGGGCTTTTGTTTGCATTTTTAATTTTCTAAATTTAGAGTAGAAAGACACGGTTAGTGCAAAAAATACTAAGCACTGTTTTAAAACAGTAAGTAGTTTTTGGAAAAAATGATGTCCTCGTATGGGGACAATGGGTTTATTTTTAATTGTCACAAGTGTTTGGTTAAATATAAAAGTTTCTTTCAGTGCCTAAACTTTTCCAAGTCTTGTTTGCCTTGTTCTTCGGCGTCCTTTTTCTTTGTTTTAGATAATTTTCTTGTTATTTATTTATTTTTTTTTTTTACAAATTTCTTGCCAATTTTTGGTTAATTTCTTCCTTCTCATTGTCTTCTGAAATCAGCAACTGGGCATAAAATTGCCTGCAAAAAATATATAAATAAATAA
>NW_024688908.1:0-364 GCF_008729295.1 Plectropomus leopardus | reverse complement strand
TATATGTTGTTTTTAGCCATTTTTGGGGCATGTCAAATTTTGACATTTTTGCCATACTATAGCATGCGATTTTTTGCCATTTTTTCATCATGCTAAATTATGACGTTCCTGACCTTTTTTGATCGTTGTTTCCACTTTGTACACTATGGCACATCTAAACAAGCTATTATATGTTGTTTTTAGCCATTTTTGGGAAGTGTCAAATTTTGAATTTTTTGCCATACTATAGCATGCGATTTTTCGCCATTTTTTCAATATGCTAAATTTTGACGTTTCTGGCCTTTTTTTTACCTTGGTTTCCACTTTATATACTAAGAGGCGTCTCTACAAGCTATTATATGTTGTTTTTAGCCATTTTTGGGAC
>NW_024688907.1:0-974 GCF_008729295.1 Plectropomus leopardus | reverse complement strand
AGCACCTCGCTGCAAAGTCTGTTTAAAGGCTGTTGCTACAAAAGGTAGCAGTACTACCAATTTACTGCAGCACCTCAAACAGAAGCATGCTGCCGAGTGGGAGAGGTGTTGCTCCCTACGAAAGGAACAAGACCGCGGCAGCCCAAGCACCGCAACCAAAAAACAACCTACCGTCTTGGAAACATTGACAAACTGTATCCCGTATGATAAGAAAGGAGCCCGGTGGAAAGCTGTCACGGATGCAGTCGCGATGTATATCGCAAGAGGTATGGTGCCCATATACACCGTGGAAAAGCCGGGGTTTATTCACCTGCTGAAAGTTTTGGACCCCAGGTACATGCTACCAGGCCGCAAACATTTTTCTGAAGTTGCCTTGCCTCAGCTGTATAACAGTACACGCCAAAGGATCGCCACGGAGCTGGAGGGAGTGCCGTTCTACTCCGCGACAACCGATCTGTGGTCCAGCAGAGTGATGCAGCCCTACCTAAGTTTAAAGGTGCACTTCATAAGCGATGACTGGACTCTGCAGAGCGTCTGCCTCCAAACGGCTTACTTTACATGATTCAGGGAATTAAAATAGTGACCAAATACTTTTGTTTACCACACAAGTACCTCTTTATTATGCAAAACATGTTCAGGTAACTGAGAGTTTTGTTTGCACTTTATTTTATCAACCTCAACAAAGGGTCTTATAATTTTATGTTTTATTTTTTTAAGTTAGTTTTAGAGTGCATTGTGTCATTTTGAAACTAGATAAAGCTTACTGAAAAGTTACATTGTCACTGTTTACAATGGCAGGCAGGGCTTGCCATCTCTTTTTTGTGGCTTGTTTATGTAACTTAAACCCCAGAAGGGAAAATTTAAACAAAATAAAATTGAAACTTGTTTTGAACAATTTCTTTGTCATCTGCAAATTGATTTTAGGGAGGGGGTGAAAAAAATCGATTTAAATCGTGAATTGGGATTTTTTTTTT
>NW_024688906.1:0-721 GCF_008729295.1 Plectropomus leopardus | reverse complement strand
GACTAGATACAGGAAGTGCAACACTGCCTCTGGCAGGTTATAAACAATAGTGCATTTGGTCTTTGCAAATGGAGATGATGAACATATTTATTTGCATATAGAGCGGGAAATTATATCCAATTGCAACTGGTCACTTGAGACTCTTCCAGAGGTATAAAATTACAGAATTACAGCTTGATGCAGATAAACAGAGCCAATAGGACCTCTGTAAGCTAGAAGGAGTAAGACAGGAAAGAAATATATCTTTTTACATTTGTATTTTCAGAGTTCAGCTTTTGCGTCTGAACTGTCAGAGCAAAACATTTCTGTGGAACTAGTAAGCTTTGACTACAGATTACTACTTCGTTTACACATGCACAATTGCACTGTTCAAATTTGCACTGTACTGTTTTATTTGCACTGTTCTTTCTACTTCTATTGTAAATTTCTAAATTTCTTCTATTGTAAATTTTTAAATTTCATATTTCTTTTATATTTGCTAAATGTTAGGCATTCTGTGGACAGCAAAGTAAGAATTTCATTGTACAGGGAAACATGTTTCCATACTGTGCATATGACAATAAACACTTTGAATCTTGAATCTTGAATCTTGATTTTAGTCAAAAGTGTGAGCCTTACCTTCAGGCTCTCTCACTAAAACTGATGTTTAGATTTGGAATTATTGGTGCATTATTATGGGCTGAATGTATCCTCGGTTTAAATATGCTGGCAATAAAAGAAT
>NW_024688904.1:0-216 GCF_008729295.1 Plectropomus leopardus | reverse complement strand
CACCATAGCATAGAAAGTTGCAAAAAATGCATAAAACACAACAATTTCGCATGTTGGAAAAATGACGCAAAAAGCAAGGCTATAGTATGGCAAAAATGTCCAAAAATGACATGTCTCAAAAACAGTTGGAAACAGCTGAAAACTGCATAAAATAGTGTGGTGAGACACCCAATAGCATAGAAAGTTGCAAAAAAATGCATAAAACACAACAATTAC
>NW_024688903.1:0-661 GCF_008729295.1 Plectropomus leopardus | reverse complement strand
TCATGTACAGTGTTGAAAAAACATCCAAAACCAGCACCAAAACCAATAAAATAGCATGTTGAAAAAATGAACAAAAAAGCAAGGCTATAGTAAGGCGAAAATGTCAAAATTTGACATGTCCAAAAAACAGCTGAAAATCATTTAGTATAGCATGTAGAGGTTTGTTTTCCAATACAGTTTAGAAAAGTAATCCAAAAACAGCCCCAAAACCAATAAAATAGCATGTTGAAAAAATGACCAGAAAAGCAAGGCTATAGTAAGGCAAAAATGTCAAAATTTAACATGTCCAAAAAACACCTGAAAACCACTTAGTATAGCATGTAGAGACTTGTTATACTATACACTGGTGAAAAAACATCCGAAAACACCCCGAAAACCAATAAAATAGCATGTTGAAAAAATGACCAAAAAAGCAAGGCTATAGTAAGGCAAAAATGTCAAAATTTGACACATCCAAAAAACACCTGAAAAACCACTCATTATAGCATGTAGAGGTGTGTTTTTATATACAGCATTGATAAAACATCCAAAAACAACCACAAAACCAATAAAATAGCATGCTGCAAAACTGACCAGAAAAGCAAGGCTATAGTAAGGTGAAAATGTCAAAATTTGACATGTCCAAAAACCAGCTGAAAACCACTTAGTATAGCATGTAGAG
>NW_024688902.1:0-998 GCF_008729295.1 Plectropomus leopardus | reverse complement strand
ACGTTGGAGAATGTTACACACTCATTATTAAGTGATCTTAGTTGGATGATCTGCATTCAGTTAGAAATAAAGTCTGCATGTCCTCTGATGGCCATGCCCTCGCTGTCCAAGCAGATTCAGCGTCAGGAAGATGGAGAGTAAAGCATCTCTCACCTGAACAATATCCTTCCTTTTCTGGTCAGAGACATGCTGAAGAACATTCATCCTGCGTACTAAACATGTGTACTTGGGAACAGCTTAGAGATGTAGTACTGTGATTTTTCATGTGCTTGGAATTTCTCTGGTTCTTTCCTGAAGTTTTGGCAGGGACGGTTTTTGCTATGGGCAATGTGGGCGACCGCCCAGGGCGCAATCTATTTGGGGGCGCACGAGCACCCGCAAAATAAATAAAAAAATAAATAAATGAATAAAAAACGAAAATTAGCAAGTTCTCTACCGTTCATTTCCATGTCACGTTAGTGGAGTAGGTGCGGGGCGCCCTTACTATCATGTCAACTTTCTGCTGAGAGTCATGTCTACAGGTTGTGTGCGTCAGAAGAAAAGGCAGCAGGGAGACAGGAGGGCGATCAATTCACAACTGCAGAGGTTGTGAGCAGGTTGAGTTTAACTCTCAGAGGAAAAGCAAGGAGGGGGGTGAGGGATAAACTGACCTATTATGATCCCAGCTGCTTCCAAATAAATTGTATTTCATTCATAAAATTAACATAGATACTACTAAAAACTGCCACAACTGTCGGGTTTTTACTGGAACTCACTTTAATGTCTGACCGCATTAAATCCGTCAAGCGTCTGCATAACTCTCAATACGCAATACAGAGCTTCCGCTCAGAACTACTTCCTGTTGCAGTTCTTTCAACATAAGAGCATGTTGGAATATGCTGAACACCACATGGGCGTTTGACGGAGGGAAAAGGTGATGATGTTAAATTGAGTCAAGGGTGTATCATGGACAAAAGACCAAAGAAACCATCAGATGTCCAGTTCAGAAAGAAAGGGAA
>NW_024688901.1:0-227 GCF_008729295.1 Plectropomus leopardus | reverse complement strand
AAAAAGCAAGGCTATAGTATGGCGAAAAAGTCAAAAAATGACCCGTCCCAAAAACAGCTGAAAACACCTGAAAAACACATTAAATAGCGTGCATAAACATGCCATAGCATAGAATGTTGCAAAAACAGCCAAAACCACCATAATATGGCATGTTGAAAAAATAACCCAAACAGCAAAAGTAAGGCTATAGTATGGCGAAAAAGTCAAAAAATGACCCATCCCAAAAA
>NW_024688900.1:0-296 GCF_008729295.1 Plectropomus leopardus | reverse complement strand
GTGTGTGTGTGTGTTGCTGCCTGCGGTCTCTTTCTCTTTGATGTGTGTGTGTTTCTGTTGTAGGTTGGAGTTGTGTATCAGCAGGCTCTGCAGCACCTCCCTCTGTGTGCCGCGCTCTGGACACATGTAATACACACACACACACACACACACACACACACACACACACAGACACACACACACAGACACAGACACACACCTGCTCACACTCACTTCCTGTGTCTCAGGTAGAGACAGGTGTGCAGAGACAGTTTACGCTCAGCGCAGCTTTAGTGTCATATCTCGTGTCAGAGCTG
>NW_024688899.1:0-902 GCF_008729295.1 Plectropomus leopardus | reverse complement strand
CTGAGACTGTCCGTCTCTGAGACTGTCCGCTCTCCGTCCGTCTCGCTCACTTTGCAGACTCTCCAGTCTCCGGTCATTTTCATACATTACCTCGTTTTGTGTTTTCACATCACTGCCTTGTTCCACAGTATAAATCATTTTTATAGGCTACATTATCAAATTTTTACCTTCTTTCCACAAGTTAACTCATTTTCAAACATTATTTTGTATCTTTTTTTTGTAAATTTACCACCTCCTTTCCACAAATAACTCTTTTATACATTATCTTCAAGTTACTGACTCATTTTCATTCATTGGTTTTTTTTTCAAATTACTACTTTGTTGTCACAAATTACCTCATTTTCATACATAATCATTTTTTTTCTTGCTTCCAGAAGTTTTTTATATTGTTTCCACAAATAATTATATTTTCTGAAGATATTATGTAGTTCACACAAGTATCTGGTTTTCACTAGTTTTAATTATACAAATTATTCTTTACGTTAAGTATTGTCCTGTCCTCATAAATAATATCTTATTTCCAAGTAATTAAAATGTTTATACAAATTATTGTATTATTATTATTAATTATCTTCTACATGCAGCCTAATTTCTTATTTGCACAAATTATCTTTTTCACACAAACTAACGTCTTTAACAGTTAACTTTTGTGCACAATGTAAAAGAATTAGTTTTTTATGATTTATATTTGATAATTTAAAAAACAGAAAACATGTATGAACAGTAATATTCACGTGTGCTGGAAAACAGCAGGACGTGCTGGTTTGTGGGTCAGCTGGTGCAACATTTCCTGCAGGGGGAAACAGTTTTTGGGTTTCTTGTCAGGATGTTTTGTGCTGATGTGCAGAGAGTGACGTGTGTGTGTGTGTGTGTGTGTGTGTGTGTGTGTGTGTGTGTGTGTG
>NW_024688898.1:0-1099 GCF_008729295.1 Plectropomus leopardus | reverse complement strand
TGGTTGTTTTGTGGGTTTTTTAAAAGTATTTTTGGTCTCTTTGAGGAAATTTGTGTCTTTTTTTGGTGGTTTTGTGTCTTCGTAGTTGTTTTGTGTATCCTGAGGTAATTTTGTGTCTTTTTTAGGTCATTCTGTATGGCTTTGTTGTCATTTTATATCTGGCTGTGGTTGTTTTGTGTCTTTTTGTAGTTTGAGTCTCTTTTTGGTATGTTTTATGTCTTTTTTCTGTCTCTTTGCAGTTGCCCATTTTGTAGTTATATTATGTCTTCTTTGCATCTCATTGTGGTCTTTTTTAGTCTCTTCCTGGTCAGTTTGTATAAAAGTGTCTTTGTGGTTGTTTTGTGTCTCTTTGAGATCATTTTAGGCTTCTTTGTAGTTGTTTTGTGCAAAAGCATTGCCACCGTGCAGGATCCATTCACAAAATATTACAGCTGTTGAGTTGAAGGTTGAGTTCAAAGACGGGTTTGGTGGACAGAAGTTGGTGTTTGGGACGTGGGGAAGGGGCCACTGGCTCTACACTTTAAATCTCTGGTGGATATTTGTTTGAAGTTACAGATTTCTGCTTTTCTGCTGGGGTGATCCATCCCATCACTAGATGGTCTTCAGCAAGTTCATCATGCCAATTGTCCTCCATGTCTGTCTTTCACATTTTCAACATCTGTTAATTGCGATCTTAAAAATCTTAGGCGCCGTTTAGACGAAAAAGTCTGTCCTTTGCATTAAAAAAAAACCTGCAGTCATATGATAAGATTTTAAGAATCATCCTTGTGTACGCAACTTTGCAAAAGCAACCAAAAACGCTGTAATATGCACGCCAGGCCAGTAGTTGGTGGTGTAACTTTGTAATGACGCACCACAGAAGAAGACCATGAACATGTGCGGCCTGACATCACCTCCCTCACAGGATCTGTATGTTGCCAGTTTTGCAGGGTGGTAGAAGGGGTTGTGTTTTCAAAAGATTACACTCTGGAAGCCGGTTCCCCCAAAATGCCGCCGGCGTGTGAACAAAAGGCCGAACTGCAACAAAAATTCAACTTTTCATGCAACAACCATTGGCCAGCCTTTATAGATGATATCACACAACTCTTCCTTTTTGTGC
>NW_024688897.1:0-863 GCF_008729295.1 Plectropomus leopardus | reverse complement strand
TCATTTTTTCGACATGCAAGATTATGGTGTTTTTGGCCGTTGTTGCACCTTTTTTATGCTATGGCGCGTTTCGGCACGGTATTTGATGAGATTTAAAACTATTTTCAGCTGTTTTTGGAACATGTCATTTTTTGCCATTTTTGCCATACTATAGCCTTGCTTTTTGGGTCATTTTTTCGACATGCCAAATTATGGTGTTTTTAACTGTTTTTGCATTTTTCTATGATATGGCACGTTTTGGCACGCTATTTACCACAGTTTTAATCAGTTTTTAGATGTTTTTGGGACATGTCATTTTTTCACATTTTTGCCATACTATAGCCTTGCCTTTTGGGTCATTTTTTCGACATGCAAAATTATGGTGTTTTTGGCCGTTTTTGCAACTGTATTTGCTATGGCACATTTCGGTACGCTATTTAATGAGATTTAAAGCTATTTTCAGCTGTTTTTGCGACATGTCATTTTTTGACATTTTTGCCATAGTATAGCCTTGCTTTTTAGGTCATTTTTTCGACATGCAAGATTATGGTGTTTTTGGCCGTTTTTGCAACTTTATATGCTACCACGCGTTTTGGCACGCAATTTAATGTGGTTTATAACTATTTTCAGCTGTTTTTGCGACATGTCTTTTTTCACATTTTTGCCATACTATTGCCTTGCTTTTCGGGTCATTTTTTCGACATGCCAAATTATGGTGTTTTTGGACGTTTTTGCAACTTTCTATGCTATGGCGTGTCTCGGCATGCTATTTAATGAGATTTAAAGCTATTTTCAGCTGTTTTTGGGACATGTCATTTTTTGACATTTTTGCCATACTATAGCCTTGCTTTTTGGGTCATTTTTTCGACATGCAAAATCATGGT
>NW_024688896.1:0-330 GCF_008729295.1 Plectropomus leopardus | reverse complement strand
GCACACACACACACACACACACACACACACACACACACACAGAAACCCAACACCCCAAAAAATCTATTGAATGTGAACTTTTAAAGTGTTGAGTGGTGTTTTGCAGTGATTTTCTATGGCGTAGACCCACTGATTTTTATGCTGTGTAACTGGTTGAAAACAATGCATTTACTTTTTTAATGTTTGTTGAATTCATCTGTTCAGTCTGGCTTTATGTACTGTTTTTTGTTTTTTTTTTTGTATGCGGGTTGTGTATTTTTGAAACTTTGTTTGTATATGTTATTTTTTTTTGAGGAAATTAAATTTTTAAAAAAGATAAAGAAAAAGGTG
>NW_024688895.1:0-777 GCF_008729295.1 Plectropomus leopardus | reverse complement strand
CGTGGAACTGTGGACCAGCTCTGGACCCTTGGCAGGATCCTTGAGGGTGCATGGGAGTTTGCCCAACCAGTGCACATGTGCTCTGTGGGCTTGGAGAAAGCATTCGACCGTGTCCCTCGGGGAGTCCTGTGGGGGGTTCTCCGGGAGTATGGAGTATCAGACCCCCTGATACGGGCTGTCCGTTCCCTGTACGACCAGTGCCGGAGCTTGGTCCGCATTGCCAGCAGTAAGTCGGACTTGTTTCCAGTGAGGGTTGGACTCTGACAGGGCTGTACTTTGTCACCGATTCTGTTCATAACTTTTATGGACAGAATTTCTAGGCGCTCCAGGGTGTTGAGGGGGTCCGGTTTGGTGACCTCAGGATTGGGTCTCTGCTCTTTGCAGATGATGTGGTCCTGTTGGCTTCATCAGGCCGTGACCTTCAGCTCTCACTGGATCGGTTCGCAGCCGAGTGTGAAGCGGCTGAGAATCAGCACCTCCAAATCCGGGGCCATGGTTCTCAGCCGGAAAATGGTGGAGTGCTCTCTCCAGGTCGGAGATGAGATCCTGCCCCAAGTGGACGAGTTTAAATACCTCGGGGTCTTGTTCACGAGTGAGGGAAGGGTGAAGCGGGAGATCGAGAGGTGGATCAGTGCGGCGTCTGCAGTAATGCGGACTCTGCACCGGTCTGTCGTGGTGAAGAGGGAGCTGAGCCGAAAGGCAAAGCTCTCGATTTACTGGTCGATCTTCGTTCCTACCCTCACCTATGGTCATGAGCTTTGGGTAGTGACCGAAAGA
>NW_024688894.1:0-405 GCF_008729295.1 Plectropomus leopardus | reverse complement strand
TGCATGAAATAGCGTAGCGAAAGACGCCATTGCATAGAAATTTTCAATAAAGGCCAAAAACACCTTAATTTTGCATGTTGAAAAAATGACCCAAGAAACAAGGCTATAGTATGGCGAAAAAGTCCAAAAATGACATTTTCCAAAAACACCTAAAAACAACTGAAAACTGCATGCAAAATTTTAAATAAAGGCCGAAAAAACCTTAATTTTGCATGCTGAAAAAATGACCCAAAAAGCAAGGCTATAGTATGGCGAAAAAGTCAAAAAATGACATTTTCCAAAAACACCTGAAAACAACTGAAAACTGCTTAAAATAGCATGGCGTAACACACCATAGCATTGAACTTTTCAAAAACTTCCGAAAACACCTTAATTTTGCATGTTGAAAAAATGACCCAAGAAGCA
>NW_024688893.1:0-462 GCF_008729295.1 Plectropomus leopardus | reverse complement strand
AAACTGCATTAAATGGCGTGCTGAAACACGCCATAGCATAGAAAGTTGCAAAAACGGCCAAAAACAACATAATTCGGCAAGTCGAAAAAATGACCCGAAAAGCAAGGCTATAGTATGGCAAAAATGTCAAAAAAGGACAAGTCCCAAAAAACGCTGAAAATAGCTTAAAACTGCATTAAATAGCGTGCTGAAACACGCCATAGCATAGAAAGTTTCAAAAACGTACAAAAACACAATAATTCAACAAGTTGAAAAAAATGACCCGAAAAGCAAGGCTATAGTATGGCAAAAAAGTCAAAAAAGGACACGTCCCCAAAAAAACGCTGAAAATAGCTTAAAACTGCAATAAATAGCGTGATGAAACACGCCATAGCATCGAAAGTTTCAAAAACGGCCAAAAACACAATAATGCAGTAAGTCGAAAAAATGACCCGAAAAGCAAGGCTATAGTATGGCAAAATT
>NW_024688892.1:0-837 GCF_008729295.1 Plectropomus leopardus | reverse complement strand
ACATGCATTATTTTGCTGTTTTTGGTAGTTTTTGCAGCTATTTATGCTATGGTTTGTATTGGCACGCTATTTTATGCTGTTTTGAGGTGTTTTCAGCTGTTTTTGGGACATGCCTTTTTTGACATTTTTGCCTTACTATAGCCTTGCCTTTTCGGTCATTTTTTCAACATGCATTATTTTGCCGTTTTTGGTAGTTTTTGCAGCAATTAATGTCCTGGTTTGTATTGGCACCCTATTTTATGCTGTTTTGAGGTGTTTTAAGCTGTTTTTGAGACATGTAATTTTCTGAAATTTTTGCCTTACTATAGCCTTGCCTTTTCGGTCATTTTTTCGACATGCATTATTTTGCTGTTTTTGGTAGTTTTTGCAGCAATTTCTGCTATGGTTTGTATTGGCACGCTATTTTATGCTGCTTTTAGGTGTTTTAAGCTGTTTTTGAGACATGTCATTTTCTGAAATTTTTGCCATACTATAGCCTTGCCTTTTTGGTCATTTTTTGAACATGCATTTTTATTTTCTTTTGGGCTGTTTTTGCAATATTCTATGCTATGGTGTGTATTGGCACGCTATTTATGCTGTTTTGAGATGTTTTCCGTTGTTTTAAAGAAGTGCAGTTTTTTGACATTTTAGCCTTACTATAGCCTTGCCTTTTAGGTCAATTTTTCAATATGCATTATGTTGTTGTTGTTTTGGGTAATTTTTGCAGCATTCCATGCTATGGTTTGTATTGGCACGCTATTTAATACTGTTTTGAGGTGTTTTCAGCTGTTTTTTAACATGCCATTTTTGACATTTTTGCCATACTATAGCCTTGCCTTTTCGGTCATTTTTTCAACA
>NW_024688891.1:0-718 GCF_008729295.1 Plectropomus leopardus | reverse complement strand
TGTTTTCAGCTGTTTTGGGGACATGTCACATTTTGACATTTTTGCCATACTATAGCCTTGCTTTTTCGGTCATTTTTTGGACATGCATTTTCATGGTGTTTTTTGCCATTTTTGCAGCATTCTATGCTATGGCGTGTATTGGCACGCTCTTGTGTACTGTTTTAAGGTGTTTTCAGCTATTTTTGGGACATGTCACATTTTGACATTTTTGCCATACTATAGCCTTGCTTTTTCGGTCATTTTTTGGACATGCATTTTCCTGGTGTTTTTGGCTGTTGTTGCAGCATTCTATGCTATGGCGTGTATTGGCACACTCTTGTATACTGTTTTAAGTTGTTTTCACCTATTTTTGGGACATGTCCCATTTTGACATTTTTGCCATACTATAGCCTTGCTTTTTCATTCATTTTTTCAACATGCATTTTTATGGTCTTTTTCGCTGTTTTTGCAGCATTCTATGCTATGCTGTGTCTTGGCACGCTCTTTTATGCTGTTTGAAGGTGTTTCCAGCTGTTTTTGGGACATGTCACATTTTGACATTTTTGCCATACTATAGCCTTGATTTTTCGGTCATTTTTTCAACATGCATTTTCATGGTGTTTTGTGCCATTTTTGCAGCATTCTATGCTATGGCGTGTATTGGCACGCTCTTGTGTACTGTTTTAAGGTGTTTTCAGCTGTTTTTGGGACATGTCACATTTTGACATTTTTGCCATAC
>NW_024688890.1:0-297 GCF_008729295.1 Plectropomus leopardus | reverse complement strand
TTGTAATTGTTTGTCTGGCCTGTGCAATGTATCCCAGTATTCTCTACCTTTGTTTTGTTTTGTTTTGTTTTGTTTCCTAGCATTATTTTTTTCATTTGTAATACATTGAAAAGTTAATAAAAACTTTAATGGCAAAAAAAAAGGCCAACAACCTCATAATTTAGAATGTCAAAAAAATGGCGGGAAAAGGCAATAGTATAGTATGGCGAAAAAAGTCAAATTTTGACCGCTCCTAAAAATGGCTGAAAATGACCTAGAATAGCTTGTAGAGACGCGTTATAGCGCACAAAGTAGGAA
>NW_024688889.1:0-935 GCF_008729295.1 Plectropomus leopardus | reverse complement strand
TGGCATTGAGAGAAGGAAAAGGAGCTCAGCGTATCAGAGGAAGTCCCTCGGCAGGTTAAACCTATGTCAGCCTAACTATGGGCTGGTCCAGGCAGCCTGAGCCAGCCCTAATTATAAGCTTTATCAAAGAGAAAAGTCTTAAGTCTACCCTTAAAAGTTGAAACGGTGTCTGCCTCCCTGACTGAAACTGGAAGATGGTTCCACAAGAGAGGAGCGTGGTAGCTGAAGGCTCTGGTTCCTATCCTACTTTTGGAAACTTTGGGAACCCCAAGTAACCCTGCATTTTCAGAGCGCAGTGATTTTGAGGGTTGGTAAGGAACTATGAGCTGCGACAGATAGGATGGAGCCTGACCATTTAGAGCTTTGTAAGTAAGGAGGAGGATTTTAAATTCAATCCTGGATATCACAGGGAGCCAGTGCAAAGAAGCTAAAACAGGAAAAAAATTAATCCCTTTCTTGCTTCCAGTTAGAACACGAGCAGCAGCGTTCTGCACCAGTTGGAGAGACCTAAGTAATTTGCAACCGAATAAAAGGGAGTTACAGTAATCCAGTCTAGAGGTGACAAATGCATGTACTAATTTTTCAGCATCTGTTTAGGACAGGATATGTCTAATTTTTGCGATGTTATGCAAGTGAAAGAAAGTCGTCCTTTAAGTTTGTTTTATATGGAAGGCAAAAGATAAATCTTGATCAAATAAAACTCAGAGGTTCCATACAGTAGCGCTAGAGGCCAAGGTAATGCCATCGAGAGAAATTGTTGGAAAAAGGAGCTTCTGCAACTTGCATTTTTATGGTGGTTTTGGCCATTTTTGCCACATTCTATGCTATGGCATGTCTTGGCATGCTCGTTTATGCTGTTTTGAAGTGTTTTCAGCTGTTTTTGGGACATGTCATATTTTGACATTTTTCCATACTATAGCCTTGCCTTTTCGGTA
>NW_024688888.1:0-538 GCF_008729295.1 Plectropomus leopardus | reverse complement strand
TATACAGTGTTGAAAAAAACCCCATCCAAAACAGCCCAAAAATCCAACGAATTGCATGTTGAAGAAATGACCAAAAATGCAAGCTAACGCCATAGCATAGAAAGTTGCAAAAACGGACAAAAACACCATGAAATGGGGTGTCAAAAAAATGACCCAAGAAGCAAGGCTATAGTATGGCAAAAACGTCCAAAAATGGCATGTCTCAAAAACAGCTTAAAACAGTTTAGAACAGCATTAAAGAGCGTGCCGAGACACGCCAGAGCATAGAAAGTTGCAAAAACGGACAAAAGCACCATAATTTGGAATGTCAAAAAAATGACCAAAGAAGCAAGGCTATATAGTATGGCAAAAACGTCCAAAAATGACGTGTACCAAAAACATCTGAAAACAGTTTAGAATAGCATTAAAGAGCGTGCCAAGACACGCCATAGCATAGAAAGTTGCAAAAACGGACATAAACACCATAATTTGGAATGTCGAAAAAATGACCCAAGAAGCAAGGCTATAGTATGGCAAAAACGTTCAAAAATGGCATGTC
>NW_024688887.1:0-1033 GCF_008729295.1 Plectropomus leopardus | reverse complement strand
TGAGTTTCACATTCCCGTGCCGGCTTGCTAGGTGCTTGCTCAGATTTTACGTGGAATTTTTCGCTGTAGATAAAAGTTTTCTTCCCACGCACAGTGTACAGCGGACGCTAATGTTTTTGTCACCTTTAACTGAGTCAAACTCAAAGTAATGCCGGTACTTCCAGGAATTAAATGCTGCACGGTCCTGCTCTTTCCCGCGCACCATGTTGTCTTGTTGATCGGGTAGCGACAATCACTACACGTCTGTTGTTTACCACAGACGTCGCGCCGCTCTTACGTCATTGTCACGAGACAGTCTCACAAAACAAAATCACGGTTTAGTAACGCAGTAACGCAGCCTGCTTGCAGAAAAGTAACAGAAATCTAATTACTATTTTTGCAATTGTAATCCCTTACTTTACTCGTTACTTGAAAAAGTAATTGGATTACAGTAACGCGTTACTTCTAATGCGTTACTGCCCATCAGTGGTGCCAGCATTTGCATTTGTTGACATCCCGGCGTTGGTTGCCATGTGCTTTCGTTGTGTCATCAAAACCACATGCAGCGTAATCCCAGCATGTGCTTGTGCTGACATCACTAGAGTGGCATCCCAGGAGGCAAACAGCTTAAGTGTAAAACATAGACGTGGAAATCTGCTGCGAAGTGGCAACATGTGATGACTTCATTTGCCAAGAAAAAATATTGCAATAGCCAGGTTTCAGCCTTAACAGGGCAGTCACTAGGCATATTTAGAACATACAATTTTAATACTTTGCACTCAAATGTCAAGAGTTGGACCTGAATTGATCAACAACACTACTGAATAGCCACATATATTGCTTTTTAACTGAAAAGTTTGGTTTGGGGGTTGATATACTCTTTAGGTTTAGTGATAATATCATATCATTGGACCCAAGGTCTGCTCCTTTTTTGTGCCCATTGTCTTTTATTTGTCTCGATTTTATCTTCTATTATCTCTCCAGAATCTGTCAGACTGGTTAATGGGCCTAGTCTGTGCTCAGGCAGACTGGAGGTGAAGTCTAAACAGTCCAA
>NW_024688886.1:0-600 GCF_008729295.1 Plectropomus leopardus | reverse complement strand
GCGAAGAAAGATGCAAACACAGCCAAAAACAACAAAATATAGCATGTCGAAAAAATGACCCAAAAAACAAGGCTATAGTAAGGCAAAAATGTCAAAATGTGACACATCCCAAAAACAGCTGGAAACACTTGTAAACCACCTTAAATAGCATGCTGAAACAGGCCATATCAAAGAAAGTTGCAAACACAGCGAAAAACATCAAAATATAGCATGTCGAAAAAATGACCCAAAGAGCAAGGCTATAGTAAGGCGAAAATGTCAAAATTTGATCCCTCCCAAAAATAGCTGAAAACAGTTGAAAACCAACTAAAATAGCGTGCCAAAACATGCCATGGCATAGAAAGTTGTAAAAATGTCCAAAAACACCGTAATATAGCATGTTGAAAAATTGCCGAAAAAAGCAAGGCTATAGTAAGGCAAAAATGTCAAAATTCGACCCAGCCCAAAAACAGCTGGAAACACTTGTAAACCACCTTAAATAGCGTGCAAACACATGCCATAGCATAGAAAGTTGCAAAAACGTCCAAAAACATCAAAATATAGCATGTCGAAAAATTGCAGAAAAAAAGCAAGGCTATAGTATGGCAAAAATGTCAAAAT
>NW_024688885.1:0-375 GCF_008729295.1 Plectropomus leopardus | reverse complement strand
ATTTTATGCTGTTTTAAAGTGTTTTTAGCTGTTTTTGGGACATGTCACATTTTGACATTTTTGCCATACTATAGCCTTGCCTTTTCAGTCATTTTTTCAACATGCATTTTCTTGGTGTTTTTGCCTGTTTTTGCAACATAAAATGCCATGGCGTCTCTTGGCACGCTATTTTATGCTGTTTTAAAGTGTTTTCAGCTGTTTTTGGGACATGTCATATTTTGACATTTTTGCCATACTATAGCCTTGCCTTTTCGGTCATTTTTTCAACATGCATTTTCTTGGTGTTTTTGACCATTTTTGCAACATTCTATGCCATGGCGTTTCTTGGCACACTATTTAATGCTGTTTTGAGGTGTTTTTAGCTGTTTTTGGGAC
>NW_024688884.1:0-318 GCF_008729295.1 Plectropomus leopardus | reverse complement strand
GACAAAAAAAGCAAGGCTATAGTATGGCAAAAATGTCAAAAATGACATTTCCCAAAAACAGCTGAAAACTGCCTAAATCAACCTAAAATAGCATGTTGAACAGTGCCGTAGCATAGAATGTTGCAACAAATGTCCAAAAACATCCAAATTTGGAAAGTCGAAAAAATGACCAAAGAAGCAAGGCTATAGTATGGCAAAAATGTCAAAAATGACAATTCCCAAAAACAGCTGAAAACTGTTAAAATCAACTTAAAATAGCGTGTTGAGCTAAGCCACAACGAACAATGTTGCAAAAACGTCCAAAAACATCCAAATTTG
>NW_024688883.1:0-339 GCF_008729295.1 Plectropomus leopardus | reverse complement strand
CGCCATAGCAAAGAAAGTTGCAAAAATTGCCAACAACAGCATTATTTCGCATTTGGAAAAACTGACTGAAAAAGCAAGGCTATAGTATGACAAAAATGTCAAAATGTGACATGTTCTAAAAAAGCTAAAAACCACATTAAACCAGCGAAAAAAGCCTTCTAAGACACGCCATAGCAAAGAAAGTTGAAAAAAGGGCAAAAAATAGCATAATTTGGCATGTGGAAAAAATGACTAAAAAAGCAAGGCTATAGTATGGCAAAAATGTCCAAATATGACATGTCCTAAAAGCAGCTAAAAAACACATTAAACCACAGGAAATAGCCTTCTAAGACACGCCAT
>NW_024688882.1:0-799 GCF_008729295.1 Plectropomus leopardus | reverse complement strand
AACTGCATAAAATAGCGTACTGAGACACACCATAGCATTTAAACATGCACAAATAGCCAAAAACACCATGATATAGTAAGTCCAAAAAATGACGAAAAAAAGCAAGGCTATAGTATGGCAAAAAAGTGAAAAAATGAAATGTCCCAAGAAAAACTTAAATCACGTCAAAACGGCATGAAATAGCGTACTGAGATACGCCATAGCATTTAAACATGCACAAATGGCCAAAAACAACTTGATTTAGCATGTCAAAAAATCACAACAAAAAGCAAGGCTATAGTATGGCAAAAAAGTGAAAAAATGACATGTCCCAAAAACAGCTTAAATCACCTCAGGACTACATAAAATGGCGTGCTGAGACACACCATAGCATTTAAACATGCAAAAATGGCCAAAAACCACCATATATAGCAAGTCCAAAAAATGACGAAAAAAAGCAAGGCTATAGTATGGCAAAAATGTCAAAAATGACATGTCCCAAAAACAGCTTAAAACACCTCAAAACTGCATAAAATAGAGTACTGAGATACACCATAGCATTTAAACATGCACAAATGGCCAAAAACACAATGATATAGCATGTCCAAAAATGACGAAAAAAAAGCAAGGCTATAGTATGGCAAAAATGTCAAAAAATGACATGTCCCAAAAGCTGCTTTAAACACCTCAAAACAGCATGAAATAGCGCGCTGAGACACACTATAGCATTTAAACATGCAAAAATGGCCAAAAAACACCATAATATACAATGTCTGAAAAATGACCAAAAAAGCAAGGCTATAGTATGGCAAAAATGTCA
>NW_024688881.1:0-343 GCF_008729295.1 Plectropomus leopardus | reverse complement strand
ACCAAAAAAGCAAGGCTATAGTATGGCAAAAATGTCAAATATGACACATCCCAAAAACATTCAAAAACACCTCAAAACAGCATAAAATAGCGTGCTTAGACATGCCATAGCATAGAAAGTTGCAAAAATCGCCAAAAAACACCATAATATAGCATGTCAAAAAAATGACCAAAACAGCAAGGCTATAGTATGGCAAAAATGTCAAATATGACATGTCCCAAAAACATTTAAAAACACGTCAAAACAGCATAGAATAGCGTACTTAGACATGCCATAGCATCAGAAAGTTGCAAAAATCGCCAAAAACACCATAATATAGCATGTCAAAAAAATGACCAAAACA
>NW_024688880.1:0-571 GCF_008729295.1 Plectropomus leopardus | reverse complement strand
GACACGCCATAGCATTACATTTCTCAAAAATATCCAGAAACACCATAATATTGCATGGTGAAAAAATGACTGAAAAAGCAAGGCTATAGTATGGCAAAAATGTCAAAAAATGGCATTTCCCAAAACCAGCTGAAAACACCTCCAAACAGCATAAAATAGTGTAAAAAGACACGCCATAGCATTACATTCCTAATAAATATCCCAAAACACCAAAATAATGCATGTTGAAAAAATGACCGGAAAGGCAAGGCTATAGTATGGCAAAAATGTGGAAAAAATGGCATTTCCCAAAAACAGCTGAAAACACCTCCAAACAGCATAAAATAGCGTGCCAAGACACGCCTTAGTAAGGAAGTTCTCAAAATTAGCCAAAAACACCATAATATTGGATGTTGAAAAAATGACCAAAAAAGCAAGGCTATAGTATGGCAAAAATGCCAAAAAATGGCATTTCCCAAAAACCGCTGAAAACACCTCCAAACAGCATAAAATAGTGGAAAAAGACATGCCATAGCATTACATTCCTCAAAAATATCCCAAAACACCAAAATAATGCATGTTGAAAAAATGA
>NW_024688879.1:0-315 GCF_008729295.1 Plectropomus leopardus | reverse complement strand
CACGTCCCAAAAACAGCTGAAAATGCTCCAAATCAGCACGAAATACCGTGCCTAGACACGTCGTCGCATTAACACGTGCAAATATGGCCAAAAACAACATTTTTGAGGAAGTCAAAAAAATGAAAAAAAATGCAAGGCTATAGTATGGCAAAAGTCTCAAAATTTGACACGTCTCAAAGACAGCTGAAAACACATCAAAACAACATGAAATAGCGTGCTGAGACACGGCACAGCATTAAAACGTGCAAATATGGCCAAAAACAACATATTTAAGCATGTCGAAAAAATGACCAAAACAGCAAGGCTATAGTATGG
>NW_024688878.1:0-323 GCF_008729295.1 Plectropomus leopardus | reverse complement strand
AAGGCTATAGTATGGCAAAAATTTCAAAATGAGACGTTCCAAAAACAGCTGAAAACACCTCAAAACAGTATAAAAGAGCCTATTAAGACACGCCATAGCATAGTTTGTTTTAAAAACGACCAAAAACACCATAAAAAAGCATGTTGAAAAAATGAGTGAAAAGGCAAGGCTATAGTATGGCAAAAATGTCAAAATATGACATGTCCCAAAAAAGTTGAAAACACCTCAAAACAGCACAAAAGAGCGTATTAAGACACGCCATAGCATAGTTTGTATAAAAAATGGCCAAAAATACCAAAATATAGCATGTTGAAAAAATGAGC
>NW_024688877.1:0-339 GCF_008729295.1 Plectropomus leopardus | reverse complement strand
GTGTGTGTGTGTGTGTGTGTGTGTGTGTGTGTGTGTGTGTTGGCTGTTAAAGGCTGTCATCTCCATGGCGACCTCACAAGGGCGTGCTCTGTTTGACATCAGCTATCATACATGCAGGCTGAGATGGTAGTTCAAAGTAAAAGCAGTATTCATGACACCTCAGAGGTCAGCGTCCACACTCAAGATGAATAGAAAATTAAAATCTGTATTTGCATGAATGAGTTTGTCCATCCCTGCATGTATGATTTATCTTTATTAATCAATTTGTGCATTTATGATTTGTGCAAAAACGTAATTGTTTTCATTGCATATAGTGCGTGGGTATAGAAGCAAATGGTT
>NW_024688876.1:0-1817 GCF_008729295.1 Plectropomus leopardus | reverse complement strand
AATCAGCTTTCAACTTTATTTATGTATGTAGCTCCTTTCATACAAACATGATGCCCAAAGTGGGTCCGGTATCATCCGTTCATTCAATTATTCAGTTCTGCCTGAAAAACAAGTTTTAATTATAAACCAAATATTGAAAAAAATGTTTGTTTTCTTGTTATCTGCTTAAAAGTCTGAATCAAATACACAAGGAAACAAAACCAAAATAACAGGTCAAATTTATGTTGTTCTTTCCTTCTTTATTTAGTTTTCTTATTTCTGAGTGTGTCATTCTGCTGCGGCTTCACGCATGCGCCGTCAGAAGACGCTCAGAGTTTAGGACCCGACAGGTGAGAAGATTTCAGACATATTTCAGGTACTTTAGAGCTCAGAGTTACGACCAACTTCAGCCTCTGATGGAGCTCCAGTCAGACTGAAGACTTGCGTGTGTCGCGCTGTGACTTTCATGCAAAGTATGGAGCAGAAAGTGAAACAAATATCCATGGTAACGAAAGCAGCACACACCCAAAAAAGTGAAAAGAGGAGGGCAGCGGGTTTAAGCCATTAAAGTCTTCATCACTTTAATAGAAGAGAATCATCATTTGAAGGATTTTTATTCTTAATTTAACTGTTTTTATTGCATGTTTGTTGCTTGGCTTTAATATTTGTTTTTAATTTTATTTTGCTCGTCTCTCTGAAAAAGATAAAACTTTTTTCTTTCTTTCTTTTTTTTTTTTTTTTTTACCCGAGGTCAGGGTCCATGGATGGATTTGTGTCTGATGGGGTACCGAGCCGAGGACGACGCAGGACGGCGCCAAACCTGCTATCAGATCTGCCACAGCACCATCATCAAACCCCACTGCACGCGCTCCGAACCCGACCCCGCCTGAACCGCCAGCAGGTCAAAGGTCAACCAGAGTCCTGCACAGAGAAAAACTGCTTTTGTTTCTGCTCATTTTGTATTTTACATCCTTTGTGGCTTTTATTCGTATTTATTGTGTAAAACAAAATTAATGTACAGGAAAAAAAAATGTTTCAAACTGCTGTCTGATATGTGAGCGTATTGATTTAAAAGATTCTCTCAATAAAGTCTTAGTTTTTAGGTGAAACTCCTCACTCAGAGCACTTTTCAGTTCTGATCTGTGGTGTTTCTGCACCATCTGCTGGTTCACAACATGATGCACCTGTTTGATCCTTAAATAATAACACTCATGGTAAGTACAAAAAACAAGCACATGTATCCTTTCTTTGTACACATTTTATTTATTTACTTATCAGAATATTCTTTCATTTTCCATTAAAGCAGGAGCCCTCCTGTCCTGGTTGTTGAGCAGAGAGAGAATGAACGTGACGTTGGCAAACTTGTGGAGTGTTTTGTGGTCTTCATGCGTCTCATCTGCTGACAAAAGTATTTTCTCTCTGTTGTCACCTAAACTTGTTTTTGTCCTCTTTTCTCCAGAGGACAGGTGTTGGACACGGAAATCACTGGAGAAGAGAGACGTCTGCAGTCCCACGTCAGAGCGAGGTGGTCAGTACAGATCAAGTCATAAACCAGTATGTGCTGTTCTCAGTATTTTACATGAGTAAAAGTACTCATACAACACTGAAAATATGCCACTAAAAGTAAAAGTCCATTTAAAATGTACTTCAGTAAAAGTAAGTATCAGTAGAATGAGGTTAACCTTTGAAATCTGAGCAAGTTGGTTTGATTTCTTGCAAAAACAGGAAGAAGGTAATGAGCAACAAAAATTTGTAAGAAATGAGTAAAAAAAAAAAATTACAAGAAAATTACTAGAAAATAAGGCAAAACAAAATCAACAGCAAACATGAAATGGTTC
>NW_024688875.1:0-394 GCF_008729295.1 Plectropomus leopardus | reverse complement strand
ACACACACACACACACACACACACACACACACACACACCATAATCATTATAATTATTGTTATTTTGTGTACTTTTGTTGCTGTTTATTGGTGACAGGTGTCTTTATTTCTCGAGCCATTTTACATATTTTAAATTTTTTTTACAATTGTCTTGTTCTGTCATTTTATTGATATTGTGTGATTTAGGGCTACTCCCTGACCCGACAAATGTGTGATAAATGTGATGAATTCAGGAATATTTTTTATATTCATCCAGATTAAGGCTGGCTCTATATCAGATTTTTACTACATGATTATTGTGTCCAAAGGATTTCATAAGAATCATATTCTCCTGATATCCATGGAAAATTCATCTTAAAGTTTGTTTTTTGGGGGGCATTTCGTCCCTTTTTTTC
>NW_024688874.1:0-269 GCF_008729295.1 Plectropomus leopardus | reverse complement strand
AATTCACTCCATAGCATAGAATGTTGCAAAAATAACCAAAAACATCATAAAATGACATGTCGAAAAATTGACCCAAAAAGTAAGGCTATAGTATGGCAAAAATGTCAAAAAATGACATGTCCCAAAAACAGCTGGAAACAGCTTAAAACTGCATTAAATAGCCTGCCGAGACACGCTGTAGCATAGAAAGTTGCAAAAATGTCCAAAAACACCATAATATGACATGTCGAAAAAATGACCCAAAAAGCAAGGCTATAGTGTGGCAAAAA
>NW_024688873.1:0-487 GCF_008729295.1 Plectropomus leopardus | reverse complement strand
TATTCCCAAAAACAACTAAAAACAACTCAAATCAGTAGAAAATAGCAGGCCGAGACACGCCAGTGCATAGAATTTTGCAAAAACTGCCAAAAACACCAAAAAACTGCATGTTGAAAAAATTACCAAAAAGGCAAGGCTATAGTATGGCAAAAATGTCAAAATATCACATGTCCCAAAAACAACTAAAAACAACTTAAATCAGTTGAAAATAGCATGCTGAGACACGCCAGTGCATAGAATTTTGCAAGAACCGCCAAAAACACCAAAAAATAGCATGTTGAAAAAATGACCGAAAAGGCAAGGCTATAGTATGGCAAAAATGTAAAAATATCACATGTCCCAAAAACAACTAAAAACAACTCAAATCAGTAGAAAATAGCATGCTGAGACACGCCAGTGCATAGAATTTTGCTAAAAAGGCCAAAAACACACAAAACATGGCATGTCGAAAAAATGACTGAAAAGGCAAGGCTATAGTATGGCAAAA
>NW_024688872.1:0-706 GCF_008729295.1 Plectropomus leopardus | reverse complement strand
CTAGGGAAAAATGTCTGGGCAAACAAGAAAAAGCTAGGGAAAAAATGGATTTATCAAAAGTTATCAAATTACATTTTCAAAAACATGTTACAGAATTGATATACATTTCTAAAGCATGTTTCCTGTCTTGTCTTGTTTGCCTGTTTTTTTTCCCTTTTTTTCCTAACTAGTTTTTCAGGTAATTTTCTTGCTCTTTTTTTTCACATTTTGTTATTGGTCATTATTGGGACATTTCTTTTTTTTTTTTTAAATTGAATTAATTAATTTATTTATTTATTTCATACATACTAATTTTCAGGCAAATTTCTTGTTCTTTACTTATATTTTTTTGTAATTTCTTCTTTTGTTGCTCATTGCCTTCCTTCTGTGTTTTTGAAAAAAAAAAAAACAGGTTTCAAAGGGTTAAAGGTAACATACCTTTTAAACAAACTTGCGGGTTTGGGGTTTCTGAGGATATTTAAAATGAATATTGTCGTGCATCCCCACTATTACTTTTTCTAGTGATTACGCAGCATCTCATGATCTCATTAATGAGAAACAAAGACTCAGAAACAAGTCATTTTCCTTTGATTTGAGAGTTTTGTCTGTCAGTGCTGGTGTTTGGGACAACAGGGATTGGACATGAACACAGACAGCTGAGGCAGCAGGAGTTTACCACAATGAAACAGTGATGATGAAGGAGCAAAGGAGCAAAGGAGCAAAGGAG
>NW_024688871.1:0-535 GCF_008729295.1 Plectropomus leopardus | reverse complement strand
GTGTTTTTACTGCAGCGTGTTTTTACTGCCGCGTGTTTTTACTGCAGTTTGTTTTTACTGCCGCGTGATTTTACTGCAGCGTGTTTTTACTGCAGCGTGTTTTTACTGCCGCGTGTTTTTACTGCAGTGTGTTTTTACTGCCACGTGTTTTTACTGCAGCATGTTTTTACTGCAGCGTGTTCTTACTGCCGCGTGTTTTTACTGCAGCGTGTTTTTACTGCAGCGTGTTTTTACTGCAGCATGTTTTTACTGCAGCATGTTTTTACTGCAGAGTGTTGTTACTGCAGTGTGTTTTTACTGCCACGTGTTTTTACTGCAGCGTTTTTACTGCAGCGTGTTCTTACTGCCGCGTGTTTTTACTGCAGCATGTTTTTACTGCCGCGTGTTTTTACTGCAGCATGTTTTTACTGCAGTTTGTTTTTACTGCAGCATGTTTTTACTGCAGTGTATTTTTACTGCAGCGTGTTTTTACTGCAGTGTATTTTTACTGCAGCATGTTTTTACTGCAGTGTATTTTTACTGCAGCGTGTTTTTA
>NW_024688870.1:0-908 GCF_008729295.1 Plectropomus leopardus | reverse complement strand
CAAAAACGCCATAGTATAGTATGTCGAAAAATGTCAAATTTTTCGACATACTATACTATGGCGTTTTTGCCCATTTTTTTGACGTACTAAAATATGATATTTTTGACTGTTTTGAGCTTTTATTTTCACCTTGTTCACTATGAGGCATCTAAATGAACTATCAGATAAAATTTTCAGCCATTTTCGTGACATGGCAAAATTTGACATTTTTCGATATACTATACTATGGCATTTTTGCCCATTTTTTGTGACGTACTAAAATATGATGTTTTTGTCTGTTTTTAGCTTTTATTTCCACCTTGTTCACTATTAGGCGTCTAAATAAGCTATGATGTATCATTTTTAGCCTTTTTTACAACATGTCAAAATTTGACATTTTTCGACATACTATAATATGGCTTTTTTGCCCATTTTTTTGACGTACTAAAACATGATGTTTTTGACTGTTTTTAGCCTTTATTTCCACCTTGTTCACTACGAGACCTCTAAATAAGCTATGATGTATCATTTTTAGCCATTTTCACGACATGTCAAAATTTGACATTTTTTGACATACTATACTATGGTGTTTTTTGCAATTTTTTGGACATAGTAAAATATGATGTTTTCGGCTTTTTTTTAGCTTTTTTTCCACCTTGTTCACTATGAGGTGTCTACACAAGCTAAAATATATCATTTTTAGCCATTTTCATGACATGTCAAAATTTGACATTTTTCGACATACTATACTATGGCATTTTTGGCCATTTTATTCATGTACTAAAATATGATGTTTTTGGCTGTTTTTTTAACTTTATTTCCACTTTGTATGGTCGAGGTGTCTAAATAAGCTATAAAATATCAATACTAGCCATTTTCATGACATGTCAAAATTTGATATTTTTCGACATACTATACTATGGCGTTTT
>NW_024688869.1:0-578 GCF_008729295.1 Plectropomus leopardus | reverse complement strand
GAATTATTCATTATAATTTCATCCACAGGTCATATCTCACTCCACGCAGCTTGTTCAAATTTAAAGCTTTGCCCTCTCCTAACTGCACTTTATGTTCGCAAAAAAGCTTAGGCACCTTTTTCCATATGGTTTGGGAGTGCCCAGGAGTTGTGGTTTTCTGGAAGAATGTTTGTAGTGTGCTGTCCACAATATTGCCTAAGCAAATTCCTTACTCACCCACCATCTTATTACTCAGTGACCTTTCTGGTTTGAACCTATCCGCTAAACTTAAGCGCCTTTTTCTGGCTGGTCTCACTGCTGCTAAAAGGATGATAGCATGTCGATGGAAACCCCCTCATGTGTTATCCATAAACAAATGGCTGTTAGATTTTATTGATATAGCCATTATGGAACGCTGGGCAGCTAATTTGCACTTAGCGAAACCCGAAAACGTTTCATGTTGGGATGACGCAATCTCCACTCTAAAATCCTTACTGTAGCCATCTTTTGCTCTTACTTTGGGTCCTGTGGGTGGGTGGGAGGGTGGGAGGGGAGATGTGGCATTCTTTATATTTACCTTCTCATACACTCAATACTGT
>NW_024688868.1:0-292 GCF_008729295.1 Plectropomus leopardus | reverse complement strand
TGATGTTTATCACCTACAGCAGAAATGAATGCAGGGACATTAATCTACATCCTACTTTGCACACTGTGAAATCATAACTGTGGATCCATTATTATATATAACATTATACATTCTTAACTGGAGCTCATCTCCTCTTTAACAACACATCAGTCTTTTTCTTCTTCAAGATCCATTTAACTGCTGAAACTTGTTTTTCTAGATAAGGTCGCAAAGACCAAACACTGAGAAAGACAGTGTGTGTGTGTGTGTGTGTGTGTGTGTGTGTGTGTGTGTGTGTGTGTGTATTTCGTTA
>NW_024688867.1:0-245 GCF_008729295.1 Plectropomus leopardus | reverse complement strand
CCTGAAATCTGATCAGCACGAGTGTGACCCATCCCGTGTTTCAGACTTATCAGTTTGGATCAGCAGTACCAAACAGTGTGTTGTGCACATGGTCTGATCCCAGGAAAAGAAGTGAGACCCTGGTTTCCATGAACAGACTGCCCCCCCCTCCCCTCACCTACCTCTGGTGGTGTATTAGTGGGATTAGCTGTTCTCTGTCTGAGTGTGCTGATTGGATTGACGTGTTCTCTCTACATGAACCTTTC
>NW_024688866.1:0-750 GCF_008729295.1 Plectropomus leopardus | reverse complement strand
CCAAAAAGTCATACTAAAGCATTTGGTTCAAAATTGCACCAAAAAGTCAACCTAGAGCATCGGTTCCAAAACTGCCCAAAAACTATTACTACAGCGTGTCATTCAAAATTGCGTCAAAAAGTCATACTATAGCATTGGGTCCAAAATCAATATCAATCATTAATACTTTAGCATGCGGTCCTAAATGGCGCCAAAAAGTCATCCTATAGCAAGTTGTTCAAAATAGCGCCAAAAAGTAATACTATAGCAATTGATCCAAAATCGCCTCTATGAGTCATACTATTGCATTGGTTCCAAAACTGCCCAAAAACTCATAGTGTAGCATGTTGTTCAAAATCTCACCAAAAAGTTGAACTATTGCATTGGGTCCAAAATTGCGCCAGAAAGTCAGACTATAGCATTGGGTCCAAAATGGCCTCCAAAAGTCATACTATTGCATTGGTTCCAAAACCGCCCAAAAAGTGTTACTACAGCATGTCATTCAAAATTGTGCCAAAAAGTCATACTATAGCATGTGGTCCAAAATCTTTCAAAAAAGTCATACTATTGCCTTGGTTCCAAAATCGCCCAAAAAGTCATACTATAAGCATGTGGTCAAAAATCGTGCCAAAAAGTCATTCTATAGCATTGGGTCCAAAATGGCGCCAAAAAGTCATACTATAGCAAGTTGTTCAAAATAGCACCAAAAAGTAATACTACAGCGTTGGTTCCAAAATCGCCCCAAAACTCAAACTATAGCATTTGGTCCAA